>NC_046154.1:92595296-92687750 GCF_011064425.1 Rattus rattus
AGTAGCTGCAATAAATACAATTTTTCTTTCAGCTTAATGCATCTTTTAATACCAACTCTTTTTCACATGAAATACCCGGCTGAATCATCCAAATCAGCTTCTCCATTTAATCTTGCTGAGAAACCAAAGACTGTGCAGCTGCTCCTGGACTTTATGCTGGACGTCCTTCTGATGCCTTACGGGTGAGTCAGAGTGACAAAGCCAAGCAGTGTGATTCTGAGAGTGTGCTCTGTGGGGATTATGTACTGTTTTAAATGATTCTGCTTACTTGTGACATAGCTCTGAGTATTTGCATCAGTCGTAAATGCTGAAGTCCAGCTCTCCATACTGGCTGTATAGATGAAGTAATGCTGTTGTGAGTTTAGACTTCACCAGTTCCCAGCTGAAGTAAATGCTGAGCTCCTAGTTCCATGTATCTGTAGGAAATCCTATCCGGCTTTTCTTTTTCTTTTTTCCTTGATGTCCTGAAATCTCTTTTGCACTGCTACTATTTAGTTGTGGATCTGTTTGGCTCTTACTACAATTTTGTTCTCATAGCTTCATTTTCTGACTCACTTTCTTTAGTTAGTGTACAAAATGAGATGTATATTGTACTTATGTGCATATCATCAGACCTTGCTTACCCCTCTCATGTCTTCAAACAGCCCTGTAGAGGTGCCTGATTCTTAGCACAGATCTTGTAGCACATCTTAGAACCATCTTCTTAATAGTACATGTATTTAGTGGTTCATCCTCCCCTCCAAGTACTTTCCACCTTATTCTTCAAGTTAATGCAGTTAGTTCTCACTTTACGATGTTTCTCTACAGTGAAAAGAGCAAAGTCACTTTGGAAAATATCTCTTACTAGCTTGATGTCAACTCGGTGTCTGACAGACATTTCTCCTCCTGTGTAGACATATTTGCTCTACTTTCTGTGTCCCTCACAACTGCCACGAACCACCTGTGTAGTACTTTGTGTTTTTATCACATTGTGGACATTCCTCTTTCTGAATAGTTTGAAGTGTTTTAGCACACTTTTGAATCTGGCCTAGATTCCAGATTGTGTTCTGCCATTAGCCACATGATTTGGTCTTGTTGTTAGAGATAGTTTTCTAAACGGCTACTTTTATCCCATTTTTTCCCTGATCTTGAGTGTATGTGCACATAGAGAAGCATGCACACGCAGCAGAGACGAGAGGTTCAGGCTGTATGATCTTTCTCTTCCAGTTTACCCTCCTGCTGCTCCTCTAGTTTAATAGCTTGACTTTTCAGGGCCTTCACTGCAGGCAGGAAGCTGAGATGGTGAACTGGAAGTGGGGTGAGGCTATAAAAACTCCCATATCTCACCTTCAGTGACTTCACTTCCTCCAGCAGAATTCCACCCTATGGGATGTAATCTTCCCCAGAAGCACCAGCAATTGGGAGCTCATTCAAACCACCACAGCTTCCAAGCTTTCAATTCTTTACTTATAATGAGAATTTTAGTATCTATTATTATCAGTATAGAATTATATCAGTATAGAGTTAAAGGGATTTCAACTGTTTATACCAAATATGATTATGAGGAATAATAGTTTTAATTGGATAAAAAATGAACTCATTAGAGTTCTTATTTCTACTCTACAAGCTAAAAAGTATATAAGATAACAATAACAAGGAAATACATACAAAGAGCTTTGAATATATAATGAAAAAATTCTTAATTTTTTTCAAATTTTCCTACTTTTAAAACTTTGTTATTATTATTTATATCTGTACAGAGTATGAGTGGAGGTCAAAGTATAGTTTTACAGAGTTGGGTCTCTTACCTTTAATGGATTTCAGGAATTAAACTCAGGTTGTCAGGCTTGTGTGGCAAATGCCTTTAACCATTGAGCCATCTTGCCAAGCCCTGCCTTTTTCTCTTTAATGCCTTTTACTTTGGTTTTAACTTTTAGAATGTTATGTGCTTGTAGCATTTGTGAGAGGCTTCAGTGAGTTTTCTTTTCTTTCTTTTTTTTTTGGGGGGGGGGTTCTTTTTTTGGAGCTGGGGACCGAACCCGGGGCCTTGCGCTTGCTAGGCAAGCGCTCTACCACTGAGCTAAATCCCCAACCCCTTCAATGAGTTTTCTAATGTGAATTACAAAGTAAGGAAAATAACTGTAAAAGCTTTGTTTGGAGCCTAGAACAATACTAACTCATAAGCCTTGTGGAGTCAACAGGCTTATGTCTGTATTTGTCATTAAAAAAATCAAAAGGCAGTGAGTCTGTACTAATTTATCAGACAATAATATGTACTTGGAAATGGCATAAACATTTTGGATTTCATTTATAACTGCCTCGAGTGATTGGTTCTTCTGATTAATTTGCTGAAGATATAGATACCTTTGTGATTTTTATGCTGCCAGGCAGCCTTTAATCCTCGCAGAGGCAGGTGGATCTCTGAGTTTGAGGCCATCTTGGGCTACAAAACCAAAATAATAACAAAAGTGATTCTTATGTGGAAAATTTTATTTTAGTTGTTCTTCTGGCACAGTGATGCTAGAAGTGACTCTTTAGAGTTATACATGTTGTGATGACCCCAACTATGATGTTACCTTTGTTGCTATTTCATAACTGCAATTTTGCTAGTGTTATGAATTGTAATGTAAATAGCTGTATTTTCTGATAGTCTTAGGCGACCCTGAGATAGTCATTTTACTCCCAAAGGGAGCGTGACCCAAAGGTTAAAAACCTCAGCTCTAGCATAATACTGTACACGGACAGTGAGTGTTTTATGTATATATGTGCATATGCACAAATGCATGTTTTTAATAGAGAGTTAAAGTTTTATTTCCTTTTCAGATATGTGTTAAATGAATCCCAGAGTCGCCAGAATTCATCTTCATCACAGGGTTCTTCTTCAAACAGTGGGGGAAGTTCTGGAATTCCGCAGCCTCCCCCAGGAATGAGCTTTTATGCAGCTAAACGAGTTATTGGTGACAACCCGTGGACACCTGAACAGTTGGAACAGGTATCACACAGTTTGTTCTCTATAGGAGTTATTGGCCCTGAACGCTTGCCCCTATGAGGTTCATGGAAGCATGTGCAGTGTAATTCCTGTATATTCAGGTTCTCTAAAGAATATGTTGGGAAGGAGCAAACTATGCAAAATGTTCTTTTCTCCTGTCATTTATTTGTTAAGCCCTAGGGATAGGGGGGAGTGGGAAATGATCTTAGGTTTTTCTAACATTGTTCACATCTTTCAAGTACTATGCACAACCCATTTTATATTGAGCAAATTTAGCTTTCTGTCATTTTAATTTATAACTATAGGTCTTAATTATGTAGCTCCTTTGATGCAATTAAAATACAGTCTATCTTCCATTATTCAATTTTTTAGGGCTGTACATTTTGTGTAAAGTGAGGAACCTCTATACTTCACAAGTGACAATGTGGGGAAAAGCATGACTCCCTTTTATATTTCTTCTTGGGGTTTTAAAATTGGCATTAAGAATTTTATTCTGGATTTAAACAGGACACAGATGTTCTCTGAGCAGCTTTTAAAAATGACTGGTGCTCTACAGAGAAGGTGCCTCCCTGTGTCTGTCACCAGGCACCTCAGGGAAGAACAGAGATCAGTATGTAATTATTTTGGAATTCAAGCAACATGGGTTAGTCTTCCACTCCTTCCTTTACTTCTCCATAGCAGTCTCAGTGGTGTGGTCCTTTTCTTTTGGGAATGTGAGTGATCATTGACAAAAGTGCTTTCAGGAGGGGAAAGAAGCAAGTGGCATTCTTGCCACTCAGAACTGGTAGTGTTGTATTCAGTGAGGGCTATGACTGATTAGATCTACCTCATGCTTATACACCTCTTATTCCCCCTAAGCCATAGTGTGAGTCTGGAGACCACTCTAACGAGTGTGACCTATGGCAGGCACTATACTGGGTACTTTGAGAACACTGTCTCATTTAATCCTCACAGCAACTAATGAGGTAGAGAAATTAAGCTCCTCTTCTAAAAGGTACGGAAGTTGTGAGATTCACCAGGGTCTCCTTTGTGTTACCACATTCTGAACCTAGTCCTCTGTGAGGCTTAAAGCTGGTTATACTGGAGAGTACTAGTTACTGCTAGTGTTCATTTATGGTCTTGAGTTGGTCATTGCCTGCTGAGTTTAAAGGTTTCTGTATATGTTTTGTCTATTTCATAATCTGGTGCCGAAACGAATAGTTTAGCTTTAAAAACAAAAACTTCTTAATTTTGAACACTGTTTTTCTCAAATCAACTTTCTTTCTCTCTCCCTCTCCTCTCCCTTCCTCTCTTCCTCCTTTCCTCCCTTCCTCCCTTCCTCCCTTCCTCTCTCTCTCTTGGTTTTTCAAGACAGGGTTTCCCTTTGTAGCCCTGGCTGTCCTGGACTGTCTCTGTAGACCAGACTGGCCTCAAACCCAGAGATCCACCTTCCACTGCCTCCTTTGAGTGTTGGGCTTAAAGGCATGTGCTACCACACCTGACTAAATATTATCCATTCTTTTTTAAAAATATTAAAAATATTTTTATTTTTTTCTGATTCTAAAGGTAAAGGCTTAAGTAGTCAGGAATAGAATTAAAGGGTGCGGGATATGTAGCTTAGTTAATAAGAGAGCATAAAGCTGTGGTTGAGGCCTGGCACTCCATGACTAAAACATGGTGGTGTATGTTTAAAATCCAGCACTCAGGTGAAGGCAAGGACATTCAAAGTGATCACAATCATTCTTGGTTCATTTGAGACCCTGATTCATAAAAAAGAAAAGAAACCCCCCAAACAGCAAAACCTCCCAAAAGAATGCTCAGTGATAGAGTGCCTAGCAGGCGGGTGTAGGGTCCTGAGTTCAATCCACAGCCCTACAAGGAAATGATGTAACAATCCGCCTCTAGTTCTGCCTCTTGTCTGTCTGTCTGTCTCTGTCTTTCTCTCTGTGTGAAAACAGTTTTATATAATACATTTATATTTGCCACATAATAGTTTCTTTCTGTGTGTGTGAACCATTTTATATAATACATTTTTATTTGCTACATAATAGTTTAGTCTTTTTACTACATAGTCTTTGAAGATTAAAGAAAAATTTGTCCTTTTTACTGATTGTATAAAATTTAATTATGTAAATTATGTTTTAACTTGTCTTTTATTGACGAGACTCTTGTCATTTTTAGTTTTTAGTATATTTATTTTCATTACATATTGTGTATTTGACTTTTATAACCATCCCCTTTGCAGTTTATGTTAGTGAAACTGTATATCTTATAATTAAGTTCTCCTGAGTAGACCTTTTTTGTCATCAGCTACATTTTTTTATTGGCATTCTTTTTCATTTAATTTTTAAAAATTTCTCATTTAATAATTGAATATTTTATTATTCCTAATTCATACATCTGAGAATTATTATGTAACTGGTTTTTAAAGTGAGGATAAAGTTTTACTTTTCAGGTGTATTTGTCCCAGAATTATTGGTAGTGAAGTTCATAGTTTTTTCACATTTCAGGAAATTCTTAGGATCTATTGTGCTTCATTGAGCAAGTTAGATTAAATACTACTCTTTGGATTGAGTCGCATTGGATTAACTAGCGTGGGTTTGAAATCATAGTCTTTATTTTTAGTCTTAAAATAGAGGACAAGGATGTTAGCAGTAGAGTAAAACTGAAATGTGAGTTGTTCAACTTTTTTTCTCACAAGCATCCATCAAACACTGTCTGTAATGAGTCAGCTTTCTCAGGATGCAGACAGAGATGTTAAGTCCTCCTCAGTCTAGGAAGGTTGTGTGCCCTAGTTCGGAGACTCTTTTCATTTTTGTTGCCGTAGACTTGTCTTTGAAGCCTATTTTCATCATTTGTTGTGTGGTTAATATCTTAAGACTTGCCTCAGTTCCTTCATCTAAAAGTGTCTGTAACAATATCTACCTCATAGGTTGTGAGGGTTAAATGAAATTGTGATGGTTATGATATTTAGTGTAGTGTCTGGCAGATTATAAACCTAAGGAGGAGCTCTACTGTCTGTTAATCCGTGGCTGCGACCATGTTGATATGTTAAACAGTAGTTTTAGTGAGTGCTCTTTGTTTTCCTGACCTTCCTTTCTCCTTCCCTTCACCTATCTACAGTGCAAATTGGGTATAGTGAAATTTATAGAAGCTGAACAGGTGCCTGAACTTGAAGCTGTTCTCCACCTGGTGATTGCTTCTAGTGACACACGCCATAGTGTGGCAACCGCGGCAGACCTGGAGTTGAAAAGCAAGCAGAGGTAATTACTTCCTTGTTAAGCTTTTGAAATCAAAGGGCCAGCGCTCTTAACCTTTTGCAGGGCTTTATGAAGTGATGTATTCAGCTTAGGACACTAGGACAAAGCGCAAATGCATTTCAGAGCCGAGATAGGTTAGGGATGTCATCCTAGGAAGTAACACTCACTGATAGGTAGATAAAGCGAAAGTTAATGTTGACAATGATAGACCCAAGAAATAATCAACTTCTGATTTTTCTTCTGTCTCAAACCAGTTAAGATCACTTTTAATAATGAATGTATATGTGTTATAGTTGTTATAGTAAAAACCAGGTTTATTGAAAGAATTGCTGAGTAAAACTTACATTTACATTGAAAAAAGATACAAAAAGAGATAGACTTAGAGAAATATTCTGTATGAATAAAAATCAACAGGAAATGAGTATCTTGTACCTATGTTAAATATAGCTGTTGGTATATGTTGGTAAATCCATTTATGTTTCATTTTACAAGACAGAGAAATAGTGAAAATGCCATAAAACTTTATAAATGCTGTATGTATTTTACTTTGCTTCCTCTAAGAAGACAGTACAAGGAAGTATAATAAAATAAGGAAATTAACTTAATGAATCTTAGTTTGTTCTATTGCAGTGTTTGGGTAGTGGCTGGGAATAACTTCCACTAAAGAGCACATGAGGTGCAGGGCTCCGTAAACTTTTTTAAGTGATTCTTTTGTTTGTGATCCTTTTTGTTTGAGAATTTTTTATGTAACTTTGGATATATATTGTATGAAATAGATTTAGAGAGCAAACATTTGCTGGTGATAAATCATAAACTCATGTAAAAATTTTTGCTATACATACAATTTTTCCTTTTATTTATAAGGAAATCAGTTTTTTTTATTAATAAGGTAGATAGGCTTGTTCAGTTTTACACACAGAATTAACTCTTGGCTGGATATTGGTATTTAAGACAGAATATCGCTAACATGCTTTGGGGTTGGTTGCTATTTTGGTTTTATAATGGTTACCGCTAAGAACTCTTGCTTTACCTACTCAGTACAGAATTGCAGAAGGAATGGTAAAGCATCTAGAAATTATTGGAGATTCTGTCCTAGTCCTATGCCAAATCCCTTGCAATGATTTTTTTTTTAAAGTTAAACTAAAGTCAGCAACTCAGCAAGTTTTAATCAAGTATTCTAACATGATACAATTCAAAGATAGACTCATTTGATATTTGCATACTGAGGAATGAAAGTAGGAAAATATACAAGTTTTATTTTCTGTGTTTAACCCAGTTTCTATAAGAGATGGAGTGAAATGTATAACGTGCTGGTCTTTAATAGGTTTCAGTCATGCATGTGTAGTGTGGACTGATACCAAGTTCAGTGCAGAGTCTCGATGTAGGATTCAGACTAAGGCTGCAGGTTAGCACTGCCAGGACACTGGATTCATTACATTTGATTTTCAGTAAACTTCTGGTTTTTCCATTTTTAGAAATTTTACTACTCAAAATTTGTAATGACCCCATATTTAGTAATGTGATACCTACATGGAAGTCTTGACCCACAGTTAAGGAGAGGGGCAAATCTTAATTTTGCTCATGGCTTTTATTGATTGAATTTGAGAGCCAAGCCTAACCTGCTAGACTAGATGAAGAGAATTGAAGTACATTATTTTCCCTAACATTCTTTCAGGTCTCAATTTTTTTCTTAGTGCTTATAATTTAGAGTATTTCTGGTATCCATTTGAGGGAACAAATTTTGGAGTGTTAAAAAAATTCTTCCTTCAAAATTTTAAGTTTGAACTGGCATCATTTTGGCTTCATCTTTATACCATATTGTAGATTTTGTTGTTGGAAGCCTAAATGTATAAAAATATATTAATTTTACTTTTAGGATAAAAAATGTATATACCATAAAAGTACATTAAGATTGTAAAATTCTGTGGGGGAGAACACATTTTATGAAGAAAAAAAAACCCTCAGAGTATCTTTCCAGGCTTTGTTTGTGCTGTTCTTTTTCTACTCCTTGCTGTACTGTCATGCTGTTAGAACCTGGAAAAAGGTATCACCACAGTCAGTGGTTGTCACAGTGAAAAGACGTAGCACCAGGTGGTGGTAGCACAGGCCTTTAATCCCAGCACCCAAGAGGCAGAGGCAGAGGCAGGCAGTTCTTTGGAAGTTCATGGCCAGTCTGGTCTAGAAAGTGAGTCTAGGATAGCCAGAGTCCCACAGAGAGACTCCTTCTGAAAAACAAGCAAATAAAAGATTAACTGCAAAAAACATAGTCAGAAAAGTAAACCTTAAAAAAAGAATGGTAAAGCAAAATAAGAGGAACAGTGAAATTTCTCCTCAGTGGGTGATGAAGGAGGTGGAGCAGACAAGCAGTGGAGCAGCCTAACACTTTTCACACAAATACAGCATAAGCTAAAGCAGAACAAATGCTGAGAGTCAGAGAGAAGACAGCATAGGAGGCCTTCAGCAGTCAAACGAAGTGAAAGATGTTGCTATTATGAGGCTTGTAAATGAATGAATGAGGCCCACTGGTGGTGATGGTCACTACTCCCCTTCTCTTTATAGAGCTCAGATAGGGATGCCTCTCTGTGACAGATGGCTTTGTCACTTCTCAGATTTAGATATTGAGGCTATTAGGCTAGTTGAAGGATTGGATGGTGCCAGGAACCAAATAACAAAATTGGAGAAAGACAATAGGTTCCAAGTTCCTAGGGTGTGAGATTTGAGGCATAAAACCATTTTGTTTATCATTTTAAAATTCTAAATGGTTAAAAAGAAGCATCAACCACTGACCTAGGGGCTTTTGGAACAAGGGCAGTACATGTCTGCTTTTCAGAGTCACTCCATGGTGTTGTTGACTCTGACCACCTGTGTGGGAACTTTGTCCAGTTTTCTCCCCACCTGTGATGCCGAGAAGGGCCATTGCTGCAGTCATCAGTTGAGTCAAGAAGGAAGAACTGGATCTGTAGTTTTCTTTCTTTTTTTTTTTTTTTCCCGGAGCTGGGGACCGAACCCAGGGCCTTGCGCTTGCTAGGCAAGTGCTCTACCACTGAGCTAAATCCCCAACCCTGGATCTGTAGTTTTTAAAGCTAAGTTTGGCAGTAGTCACTTTTATTTCTTCTCTTCCACAGTATCAGTTGTCAATTCAATTTGTGTGTTTCTGACATTTTTCTTTGATGATAACTATTAGGATTATTTTTTTAATCATTGAAATGGGAACAAAAATAATTTTAACTATTTCTATTGAAATCTTTCATAGCTTAATTGACTGGAATAATCCTGCCATCATTAATAAGATGTACAAGGTATACCTTGGGGATATACCACTGAAAACAAAAGAGGTAAGCTGTTTTGATTTAGTCTCAAATTAGCATAAAAGCATTTTGTTGATATGAGCTGTATTTTTCCCCTAGTTTGTAAGCTGAATCCATGGTTTTTGAATTACTAGTTTTAAGCCCTGTTTGTCTGTATGAATTAAACTCCTGAAAGGCGAGTTTCATAGATTTGGTGTTTTCAGTGAAGATGCATAAATAATCTAGATGAGGGATCTGCAAACTTTCCACAGTCTCTGAGCCTGTAACTACTCAATTTCTATAACATGAAAGAAGCAATAGGCAGTATATAAATGAACGGATATGGTTATATTTCGGTAGAAATGATATGACTGATACTTGAATGTCATATAATTTCATGGGCTACAAATATTATTTCTTTTATTTTTTTCCACTTAAAAATATAAAAGCAATTTTTAGAAGTCTCAGTTCTTGAAATAAATGATGGGCCATATGTGATTTATGAACTATATTTTACTACTTCCTGGCTTTGAATCTAGAACAAAAGATTGTTTCTGCAGCCTCCAAGTAAGATCATTGCTTAATAAGGTCTTCTCACTGTGCCAGTCCAAACACACAGTGTGATTTGTGTATTTGGTTGCTTTCTTTTAAGATCATAAGTAGGAGCTAATAATTCTAGCTAGATTAAATTAGTTTAGCAGAAAGAAGAATGAATTGAGACCCTTGGATTGTAGCTTTGCGTGCCTATACACAAATGTGTTAGGAAGAGAGATTTGGCTAATCATTCAACTCCTCTCTGTCTCATATTCTTTGTGTAGAAAATGAAAGAATTGGATAGAGTACAGTCTATTGACCTCTTCGGAGTCACACATTTTTAGAGATTGTCAGTTGTTTTTTAAAGTTGATATTTGCACTGATATCATAGAAGTGATGGTGGTGCCACAGACCAAAGCAAAGCTGTGCCTTGTGCTTATGGAAGGAGAGGAAGGGAGAGGGAGAGCAGGACACAAAGGGATGGGGGGGGGAGAGTCAGAAGGAGAGTCCCCAGAAGGAGGGAGAGGGGGCAGAGTAATTGTGCTTTTTTTTCTTTTTTTTTTTTTCTTTTTCTTTTTCTATTTTTCAGAGTTGGGGACTGAACCCAGGGCCTTGTGTTTGCTAGGCAAGCGCTCTACCACTTAGCTAAATCCCCAACCCAATTGTGCTTTTTCTTAAGAATATCTTCATGAAGCATTAGAAATTATTTTACTTGAATAGGTACATAAGCTATATGTATTATGACTGGTATTTTGACAGACCTTTTCTCTCAAAAGAAAAAAGAACATATTAATGAAAACTGAAGTGACTTTTTTTTAACCTCTCCTTATTGGAATGGTAAAAATTGAACTTATAAGGAAATATTAGAATTGTAGGAAATTTGAACTCATTGATTTAATAACTTAGCAATATACTTCCTGAAGAGATTGATGTTGCAAGAAATATTTAAAAAATATGTATTGGGATATTTTATGTTGCTGTTTGTTTAACTAAGTAAGACAGTTATTTTCCAGATAATTGGTGATAATTACAGAAGCATGCAACCTAAGGACTCCATCCACACTGTAAGACAGACAGGGGGACTTTATTTAACAGCATCTGCAGGAGCTCACCAATTTGGCTTAAACTCTAAATTATAATTAGGCTTTCAGAAACTATTATTTATTAAGCTTTGGTTTAGAATCAAAGATCTACAATTACTTTTAAAAAGGACAAAAATCATCTCTATTTTCTCACCATGTGTCCATGCAAGCTGGGATTTAGCCCATCAAGCAAAACAGCTACCACAGCAGTTTGAAAACAGAGTATGAAAAAAACCCAGCTCTGTTCTAGATGCTTCCAAAAATAAAATGATTCTCTTCTTCAGTGCAGTTTTTTAAAAGTTTGCCTTTTAAAAGAAAACTATTGCTTATTAAGACATTAATTTATTGATGTCTCAGATTTCTCGGTTTTAATATCTAATGTAACAATTGCTGGTTGGTGATACTGGTAAGTGAGAGCTTTTGGAATCTTCAGTAATTAAAGCAATTTCAGAAAAAAAAAACATTTGTTTTATGTTTGTGAGTATTTTTGCCTGTCTGTATTGTGTGTACCATATGGGTGTCTGTTTCCCATAGAGGCTAGAGGAAGGTACTGAATTCCCTGAAACAGTAGTTATGACTGTTTGTAACCCACCATTTGGGCCCTGGGAATCAAGTTAGTTCCTCTGCAAGAGTAACAGGTGCTTTTAAACTCCTAGGCTTTCTCTCCAGGACCTAGGACTCTTAAGTACCTTTAAAGAGTAAAAAGACAAAAATAATTTTAAAAAGCTGTTATAACAAACATGTTTTTCTCAGGGAGCAGTTCTAAAGCCAGAGCTAAAAAGAGACCCAGTCAGTACCAGAGTGAAGTTAAAGATCGTTCCTCATCTCCTGCGTTCTAGACAAGCTGCTGAAACGTTCCCAGCTAACATTCAGGTAATCTCTATTGTCTGGAGGGAAAAAGTGGTTTCAACAAATAGCTTTACTTACCCCCGAAATGGAATCAGTGAATATTCAGGAAGTAGGCTGATATATATATATCTCATGACTAATAATTTTATTTCTTAATTTTAGCTGTGTAAATTATTATATAAAAATATATGATGGTAACTTCATCCAGACCAGTTTTCTAGTCTCATAGGAAACAAAACTAGGCTGGAGGATGGTGGTGCACACCTTTAATCCCAGCACTTGGGAGGCAGAGGCAGGCAGATTTCTGTGAGTTTGAGGCCAGCCTGGTCTAAAGAGTGACTTCCAGGACAGCTAGGGCTGTATAAAGCAAACAAAACCAAAAACCAAACCAAAACAAGCAACAACAGAGTAGAACAAAGCAAATAAAAGAACCAAACAAACTAGTGTGTGTATCTTCAAAAATATTATCATAGTTCTGTAAATAAGAGGCAGTGGGCAGTTCTGACTTTGCCTTCTCAACATCCTCACCTTCTGTGCTTGTAGATGATACTAGCTCACTGTTTTCTTTTTTTTTTTTTTTTTTTTTTTTTTTTTTAAGATTTATTTATTTATCATATACAAGTACACTGTAGGTGTCTTCAGATATACCAGAAGAGGGCATCAGATCCCATTACAGATGGTCGTGAGCCACCATGTGGTTGCTGGGAATTGAACTCAGGACCTCTGGAAGAGCAGTCCATGCTCTTAACCTCTGAGCCATCTCTCCAGCCCTCACTGTGCTTCTTGATGTAATGACTGCAGAAGTCTTTCCCCTTGTCTCCTAGCCCCATTGAGTCTGTCTTCTACAAACTATCTTTGTAGTGGGAAATTATTGACGGTGTGGATGGGCGGGTATTGGGTGGGTAAAGGGTACTAGATCCTTCAAAAGGTCTTATTTTTAACCAAGTTACATCTGCCTCAACCCTCAAGGCAAATTTTTGGTAATCTAATGTATTTATATTAGTTCATGTTTAAAATTATGATATAATGCACTTGACATTTGCTGTCTTAGTCATTTAATACAGTTACACTGGCTTTAGAAAAATCCATTGCTACAATTATTTTCATCCTGTAAAACTGAAACTGTTTATAGAACATTATCATTGTTCTTTACCCCCTGCCAATCATTATTCTGACTTTTGTCTCTGAATTTCAGTTCTCTATGAATGTCTCATATGTGAAATTTAATAGTATTTGCTTGTGACTAGCTTGTTTGAGTACAATGTCATTGAGGTCTATCTGCTGTAGCATCCTGGCATACTTTACATTTCAGTTTTTATATAATGCTGCCATGAACACGAATGTTCAGGGATCTCTTTGGAACGTTGTTCTCAGTTCTTTTATGAATAGATTCTACTTCTAAGTTGTTCGATTATATGGTAATTTTCAGGTTTTGAAGAGTTGCCATACCGTGTTTGTTGTTGGCTGTATATGATTCACCCTTTCTCCATATCTTAGTAACATTTAGTTTTCAAAGGGAATTCACAGGGAAATGATAGCCTCCCTAGTAGATATGATGCCATGTTTCTTTGTAGTGTGCTTTTTACTGTTTTCTCTCTCTCTCCCCTCCCTCCCCCTCCCTCCCTCCCTCCCCTCTCCCCCCCCTTTGCCCTTTTCTCCCCCACTCCAACTCTCCCTTTCAATTTTGTTTTTCAGATGGGAGCTGCTTGCTTCCTTGCTTAGACTTAAGAATTTCCTAGCACAATTCCTAGTAGAATTGTGTGCCCTACTCCCCTCTCTGCTGGGATTTGGTCTCATTTTGGCTAGCACAGGGTGTGTGCATGCTGTCATAACCACAGCGAGTTCATGTGTGTAGCTTGTAGACTCCTTTTTATGGCAGGGCAGCATTTTGTCTTGGGCTTGGGTTTGGACTGTTGGAGATCCTCCATGGTGACTGCAGGGTTGACAGTGAGGGCAGGAGAAGGCCCTTCCTCCCTCACCAAGCTGTGCCCAGTTGTGTCATGTCTCATCTATGCACTGAGCCCAAACTGGTTGCTGCAGAACTTCAGTTGTGACCTGGAGTGTGATACTGGGAACCCCTACGCTCACATATATATTCTATATTATGTATGAAATGCCTGTTAGATTGTTCTTACACCTAACCATGTTTATGCTGTTCCTCAGCTACTGTCAGTGCTTAACAACGACTTTGGGTTTGCCAGTTAGCAGTGAGCATCTGCTTCTACAGTTGCTATTATGCTGCTTCTGCAAGAGAGATTTTTTAAGTTTTGGTAGCAGATAAGATAGTCATAATTTTATTGGATTTATTATAGAAGTTCTTCACATTAAGGTGTTAACTGTTTAAAGGTGTTTGCTGCCAAGCCTGACAGTCCTGAGCTCAATCTCTGGAACCCACATTGTGGATGGAGAGATCTGACTCTTTCACATTGCCCTCTGATCTTCCACACGCATGCCATGAAATGCCCCCACCACCAATAAAGAAATATAAAACAATAAAAAATGAAATGACAAAAATATAATCCAGTATTAGACTATTTTTGGACCTGGTGTTTTAAAAATCATTCATTTTATAATTTGGCAAGATGATAAAAGGATTAATTGGAATGCTGATGTTTTATAGAAGAAAAAGATTTATGATTCACATATGATATACAACTGTTAGGTGTTTTCCCTGTTTGTAACAGAGGTGGAATATCATATGCTGTCAAAGGTGTACCAGGGAAGAAGAGGCTCATCTGCATAGCAGCTTGAAGGACTATGTGACTGACGGGGGAAGAGAGGCAGAATCAACTGTTAAGTAGAATGGTGATCCTGTCATTAGAAATGCGAATACAAGGAAAAATAGAATCTTACGGAAGCTGGGCAATAAGTTTTGAAAACACTCAAAACTGGACTTATTTTCAAAACACAAAATTACTAGAAATGTTATTTAAACCCTATGAGATACATGAATATTTGATCCAAAACTTCTGGGAGATGCTCATGTATATTACGTACCATCTTCTGAATCAGAATGATCAGAACACTACCTAGGAAATGGTGCTTGGAGACTGGTATCTAAGTTGGTCCATGGCGATTTTTCCTGCTTATGGAAACAAGACAGATCTGCAATCATTGCAATGTTAAGGAATCCATTCTAGATGTGGGAGACTGAGGCCTTTATCACCGAGAAGGATGAAATGGACACATAAACACCAAGCCATAGACTGGTGAGGTACTGTGGTAGAAGCCAGTGCCCACCAATACAAGAAAGAGTGTGTTCAGTGGGAAAAGAGGTGTGCCCTGGAACATTGTAGGTACAGTGGCATGCTTTAGTGAATAGCAGGACATGTGGACGTGTTTATTACAGGAGAGGGAATCTGTGCTGGATATGGGTAAAAGCAGCAGCATGAGAGAGACCTAACCATGAAAACTGTATTTGAGGAGCTTTTGTTCACATACAAGATGTGGGACCAGAAGGGGAAAATTCCTAACTGTTCACCACTTACTAAGAACAAAATGAGATTACCAGCTTCTGTTCTCTAAGCTTCACCCATTATTTTAGTCTTTGGAATATTGGTATGAGGTAGGTGTTAATAAAATTTGTTTTTTTGTTGTTGTTGTTTTATGGTTTTTAATTTTTTTTAAGAATCACAGAACATTTAATTGCACATTAAATTCACATCCATCATCAGACACTGGGATTATATTGGTCACTTCCACTGGTCAGCAGGGGGTCCTCCACCAGTGGCTCCCCTGGCTTCCATTGCAACATTTTTCTTGCCAGACTTAGTTCTTTTTCAGCCTGAAGAATCACCTCTTCTACTTCACCACCCTGAAGCAAGTTTTCTAATTTTTTAACATCTGGTTCCAATTTGACCATATCCAGCTTCTCACTGGTGATCTGTTCTGTGTATTTTCTGTAGGCTGCTGCTTCAGAAGGCTGCATGTGGCCAATCCCACCAGACCAGTAGTCTTCTTCACCAGCCCGCCATGACTCTTAAAAAATTTTTTTTTATTCAGTGTATTTCAATCACATTTTTCCCCTCCTTCAAGTCATTCTAGAGTCTCCCCACCTACCCAATCCAATGTTGGTTCTTTATCTCAGCTCTCAACAAAATAACAGCAAATCAAAGAACATTCCTCCATACACACTATAGTAACCTCCAAACAAAAATCAAAGCAAACAGGCAAAACACTAATAAGAAAGAAAAAAAAACCCTCCATGAGTTTGTTTGGTGTTGGCCTGGTATTGGGAATGTGGTTGATGTATCCAGTGCCGCTCCACTGCCAAACACTGATACACTGATCTTCCTTCTGCCAGTAGGTACCAGAAGCAAATAGCTTCTTGGTTAGGGGTGGGACTTGATGTCCATTTCCCCATCTCTGTGCTGAGACCCTGTCTGGCTTGTACCTGTGTGGATCTTGTGAGTGCTGCTACAGTTTCTGTCAGTTTATCAGTACATCAATATCGCTATGTCTTTATCATCTCTGCTTTATAATCTTTCCACCTCCTCTTCTTCATAGTCTCCCAAGCCTTGATTCTTGGGAAGGAAGAGCTGCTTTTGTGATGTGATAGTGAGGTACTTATCTTTTTTTTTTTTCTTTCTTACCTCTGAATTTTATTTGTAGTGATGATGGGTGTAAAAATTTAAATATGAGACAACCTGGTCAAAGAAAACATGCCAATCCTACCTAACAGCCTTAAAAGTGGCGTTTGCAGAGTGGGATCATACCGTTGCACACTCATTCCCGAAGTGCAAATGTTGCTATAATTTAATGCTGCTTTTGATTCATTTTCACAAATTAAACATTACACAGGATTGAAAAGTATACCCAGGGCCTTTACCCATGTCCCAAAGGCCCTCCCATTCAGTCTTCTTCCAATGTTAACATGGACCCCAATGTGTTCATTGGAGTTTAAATTTACCTCCTACAGTCAACAAAGTATACATGAACAGAAGCTCTGTATATAACCATATAAAGAAGACTACATCATAAAGTCCAAGGGATCCAGGTGACATGAATATATCCACAAACTCTGTCTTTACCATCCCCTTCTCTGAAACACGACATACGTGTGTTTCCTTCCTGGAACACAGTCAAATGCTTCTACATCTTTGATTTCACTGTGGTTCTAGAGAAAACTCCAGCATCACCTGACCGTTCCAGTCAATTGAATGAAAGGGGGGCAGACAAAAGGCTGGTTGCTGCTCGGACTCTATAACCCGAATGACGCTGACCCTGGGAAAGGGAAAAGTCAGTTCCTCTTCTGCCCGATTCCAGCCATGCTGCTTTCCTTTTTTTTTCTTAAAGATTTATTTATTATATATGAGTACACTGTAGCTGTCTTCAGACACACCAGAAGAGGGCATTGGATCTCATTACAGATGGTTGTGAACCACCATGTGGTTGCTGGGATATGAACTCAGGACCATAAAATTTGTTAAAAACAACAAAGTAAAAGATAGGACCAGTGACATGGTTTATCAGGTAAAGGAGCTTGCTATCACACCCAAGAAACCTGAGTTTGATCCTTGGAACCCACATAAGAGAATAAAAACTGACTCCAATTATGTGCTTTTCTGTCTGTTAGCACAGGGGATTTTTCTCTCTCTGCCATGGCTTGATTTTCTTTTAGTGGTAGTAAATGAAGGTCCATTCTACAAGTAATCCCAGCTGAGTTTGTATTTTGAAACTGAAAAACACTTGGTAAATTCTTAACTTATATTATCATTTTTGGATATATAAATAATATTTTACCTTTTAAAATTGGTCAGCTAGTGTTGTTCAGTATAGAAACTATACTAGTTTTGAGGAGTGTGGTGTAGTGCAGAGGTTTGAATCTTGTTGAATCTTGACTGCCATTTGAAAATGCCAGATTGTTATTTGTTAATGGGTGTCTTTGACTTTGTTCATTTTACATAGGTGGTATATGATGGACTTTTTGGCACAAATACAAACTCAAAGTTAAGAACATTGTCCCTGCAGTTTGTACATCACATTTGCATAACGTAAGTTTTATTTTATTTTAGAAACTAATTAACTATTCACTTTTTTTTAGAGTAATCAAGTTTCAGATATTTTTCTTCCATCTTTCCTAACAAGCAATTTTTGTTTATATTAGAGGGCTTCCTCCCCACCTCCCTCTAGAGCTGAGGATCGAACTCAGGGCCTTGCACTTGCTAGGCAAGAGCTCTACCACTGAGCTAAATCCCCAACCCCTCCTTTCTTTCTTTCTTTTTTTTTTTAGATTTATTTTTATCACTTTAAAATTAGTTGTACTGGATATGTCTGTGTGGGCATGTGCATGTATGTGATGGTTCCTGCAGAGTCCAGAAGAAATTGTTGAATCTCCTGGAGCTGGAGTGGCAGCTTGTGAATAGTTTGTAAATTGCCCAATGGCAGTGCTGAGAATAACACTTGGGTTCTGTGGAAGCCAGCAGTACAAGCGTTTACTGTTGAGTTATGTATCAAATCTCTAGAAAGATTCAGTTCTTAAATAAAGTTTAGTTTCTTTTATTGCTAATATTTTAAATGATCTTCTGAAAGGATATCTTGATTTTTTTTTTTTTCAAGTTGCCCAGAAATCAAGATTAAACCACTTGGTCCTATGCTTTTGAATGGTCTCACTAAGCTAATAAATGAATATAAAGAGGTAAGTGACTTGTCTTAAATTTTAGCATTTCATAAAGTATTTAATGTAATAAATCTTCTAGGCCCATCCATTGATATAGTTAGTTTGGCATTGACCTTTGTTTCTTAACATTTTTATTTGAAGTGACAATTTTATATACTATTGCCATTTTTTTGCCTTTTAAAGAATAGTTGTGGGGCTGGAGAGATGGCTCAGTGGTTAAGAGCACTGGCTGCTCTTCCAGAGGTCCTGAGTTCAAATTCCAGCAACCACATGGTGGCTCACAACCATCTGTAATGGGATCTGATGCTGTCTTCTGGTGTGTCTGAAGACAGCGGCAGTGTACACATATAGATAAAATAAATAAATCTAAACAAAAAGAAATGAAACAAGATTATAAAGTTTAAAAAAAAAATAGTTGTTAAAACTGATAATATCTTTAAGGATCACTTAAAGGATCATCACTTTAAGCCATGAATGGAAGCGAATATATTTTATGATACATGTATGTCCTATATAAAATTGAAGTTAAATTAATTTTATGCTTTATTTCTATATAGAACTATTTACAGTTGACTTAAATAGTGTTAATTATTAAGGGGCTCATATTTTACTAATTTATAATTTTATCAAAATATATATATATTCAGTACACTTTTGGTTCTTTAAATAAGTGGTAGGATTTCTTGGAGTGTAGAGTTTCAATATGTGATTTTCTTTGCTATGTTTCTTCCATTCTCTCTTATATATCTTGAATATGCTAAATAGATAAAGAATTAAGTCCAGGTAACATTGAATTTCTCAGGCTTAGTTAAACATGAGTCCATCTTTGCAGTACTTGAGATCAGTATCTAAAGCTAGAGTTGTATTTGCATCCTAGGTCTGTTCTTTGATGAGCTACTCAAGTTGTTTGGACTCTTGTTTATAGTATTCTGAAAATGAAATGTGTTAGCAAAGTTGTTTAGCATAGGCAGGACACGTTATTTAGATATTACAGATGGAACTGTTGATTTGTTTATACAATTTGGGATCAAGCTTTTTTCTTCCATTGGATAATGCGTACCTTTTTTTTTTTTTAAAAGCATTAGAAGTTAAAGTAAATTTTTTTGCGTTGCTTTTTGAACCCTGACTGTCCTGGAACTTGCTTGTAGATCTGGCTGTCCTTGAACTCAAGAGTTCTGCCTGCCTCAGCTTCCCAGTGCTGGGATTAAAGGCGTGTACCATCCCGGGACACTTGGCCATTTTTTCCCTTCAGGGTCTAATACATTTTAACATTGTTTTATGGCATAGATTATGGTATAATCAGGTGCTTTAGAGTGGCTGGTAGAAATAAAAATGCTTTGAAACTTTTAGAGAGAAACCATATTGCAAAATAAGTTTCGGGTGGGTTCAACCTTGTGGTTTATGATAGGTATGCATGTAGGGTAACCCAAAATTATAAACTGACGTAAAACATACGTGTGTGTGTGTGTGTGTGTATGTGTGTGTGTGTTCCCTCCATCCCTCCTTCCCTCCCTTCCTCTATACCTCCCTCCCTCGCTCTGTCCGTCTTTCCTCTTCCCTCCTTTTGTAACTCAGTTGCAGATTAGGTGACAATCATGTTAGCAAGTTGGACATTCCTGACCCAGTCCAGACAAAACACAGAACCGAATCTTACTTCCCAGTAGCATTTACAAACTTTCCCAAGAGATGTCAATAAGTCAATAAGTTGGTGTTCAGCCATTGGACGCTGAATTCTAGGTCAAATGGACAGTGTTTATCTTATAGCAGTTTTACTGTGTTCTGAGTAATGCTGATTCTCAGTTTTTGCGACGCTGTAAAGCTCTGTCTATATCTTAGGTGGACGCTACTTACTTTCAAATGACTCAGATCTCATTAATTTGCTATGGTATAAGAAATGAAAAGAAGCCATTTATTTTATTGTAGGTGTTTAGAAAATTGTACTTATGTGTATTACAGTTTTGTTGGGGGAGGGAAGATAAGGGATAAATTTCCCAATAAGTCAAGTGTATTGGAAATTAATTTGGTGTTGGCAGAATACATGGTATTGAAAATACGATGAAAATAGTGCCAGATAAGAGAAGTCTTTCATGTGTGACCAGTGTATTTGGATGCAAGATTTTGTTTGTATTTTCTTGTGTTCTGGGTTAGGATTTTTTTGTGGTTTGGATGGTATTTTTATGTAGGACACTGACTGAGAAGTAAAATAATACATGTGATTGTGGCAAAAGGGCTTGCCGTTTATTGCATTTTTTTTGTTGCTTTTTTATAATTTCAAGGACCCTAAACTATTGTCAATGGCGTATTCAGCTGTTGGAAAACTCTCTAGGTGAGTAATGTTTTTTCTTTCATTTTTGCTTTTTTCTGTGAGAGATAATCTGTTGGAAAATGAGAAAAATTTATCTGGTATTAATGGATGGAGAATAATTTGCTATGATTCCAACAGGAAATGTATTTTATAGCAATAAACTAATGTCTTTTTAGAAAAGATATGAGTCATTTAAGTTTGAAAAATATAATATAATCTTAAATTTAGTTTTCTAATTAAGTTTTAAACGTAATTGCGTCAAAATAGGTTACTATTATGCTTGCATAATGGATTACAATAGACATTCAGTTAACCTTAAGTGTTCTTGTTGCTTCTTATCACTAAATCTTTTAATGCCCTCTGATAGCACTTGTATTATGAACATGAATGTCCTGTTTTCAAAGATGTGTCTATTTCCATCTGCTCCATACGATCTCCTCACTTCAGTTCCTTCTGGTGTCATCTTTCTTCACTCACACTGGGGGGAAACAGATGAAATGTTTCCAGTGGCTCCATATGCTACTGTGCCTCCACACACTGGCTGTGTATGGCTCTTCTTTGATATAAAGGGAAAATAGGATTCAGAAGAAAGTCACCCAAGGTCATTTTACAGCATGGGATTGTCACAGACTTTGTCTTTATGTCTATCAGCAAAAAGTAGGAAAACCTCCTACTATGACAGATTTTCATTTAACTTGTAATTTTTTATCTCGTCACATTAAAATCAAGAAGATTACCTGAGTATATGGAATATTATAGAAGGAATATCTGGAAAACATATATGTTAGTGGAGGATTATATAATTGAAAAGTTAAATAATCACTTTAAAAAATATTTGGTCCTGGAGAAAGTAAGCTAATGACACCGACATTCAGTGTTGTGAAAGTGTGAGTTGAGGAATGTTTCTATATATAGCTTCTTTTTCTCTCCTTTCATTCCATGGAAATTTATGATAATGATATTCATACATTCTCTTACAGTCGAATGCCTCATTTATTCACTAAGGATATAGCTCTTGTACAACAGCTTTTTGAAGCCCTGTGTAAGGTAGGGAAACATTGTTAAGTATATACTTCTTCATGGATACTTTCCTGAAAGTCAGCAGGAGAGAACCACCGTTTTTACTGCCTTTACAGGAAGAACCTGAGACTCGACTCGCTATTCAGGAAGCATTGTCTATGATGGTTGGAGCTTATAGTACCTTAGAAGGAGCACAGAGAACTTTAATGGAGGCACTTGTAGCTTCATATTTAATAAAGGTAGGCCCACCTATATGAATGACAATGGCCAGGTGTGTGTGTGTGTGTGTGTGTGTGTGTGTGTGTGTGTATTTTAGATTAACTTTTTTGTGTAAATTGTCCATATCATTTTCAGTAAGTGTGTAGAATTACATACTATTCCAAACAGGATAAATGAAAAATCCTCTTTCTGGTTTTCTTTTTAAATATGCAATATACTTTAGTATCTCTAGTCATCCTTTTATATACTGGGGCACCAGAACTTACTTTTTTGTATCTAACTTCCTTGTTACCTACCTTTCCTGATCTTTCCCTGTCCTTCCCCCGGGCTGAGGATTAAACCCAGGGCAGCACTCTACCACTGAGCTAAATCCCCCACCCCCCCCTCCGTCCTCTTCTTTATCTGTAAACTGGCTATTCTCAGTTTCCATGAGAGCGACTTTCTTAGAAAGTTGTCTTAGGAAGACTGACAGGACTCTTAGAGGTATGGAGTGAGATAGCGAGGCATTTGTTTTTCTCTGCCTAGTTAACCTGTTTTCTAGTTCATTCGTGTTGCTGCATTTGACAGTACTACTTTTTAAATTGTTTTATAATTCTGAGGATTCAACCCAGGTTCTTGCTCAATTACAAATACTATGCAAATACACTTCTACTGAGCTTATTGCCATATTGTATAGTGTTTAGAAGGAAATTTGATTGTTTTTCTCTGTAAAATTTTGATTATTAAGAGGTATATTGGTTGTATTTATGACTTATGATTGGTTTTAATTCTTCATAATGGAAATGAGGTTTTGGGTTGAAGGGAATATTTGTAGGTATTTTGGAATGTCTATAGTATGTGTAGTATATAAAATATAGATTATTACAGGCTATGTGTATTCGTAACAGGTATATATTATAGGTTATATGTATATGTGTGTTATATGTAACATATATATGTTATATGTATATATAACCTGTAATAAATAATAAAACATTATCGAATGTTTGCCTTAATTAGTTCTTTTTCTTTTATTTTAAGAGATAGAGGAAATTGAGAAAGGTAATTAATAGAATATATGGATGAGATTAACATGAATTTTTTTTTTTAAAGATTTATTTATTCTATACAAGTACACTGTAGCTGTCTTCAGACACACCAGAAGAGGGCATCAGATCCCATTAGAGATGGTTGCGAGCCACCATGTGGTTGCTGGGATTTGAACTCAGGACCTCTGGAAGAGCAGTCAGTGCTCTTAACCACTGAGCCATCTGTCTAGCCCCGTGAATATTTTTTTAAATTAGACTACCATGATAGATTTAAGCATGCGATGGAATTCTTAAGAGGGTCAGAAAAGCATCTGATGTCTACTGAAATATGAAGAGCAAATTATATGTGTTTAGAAGCTTGCTCTGTGTGTGTGTGTGTGTATATATATATATATGTATATATGTATATGTATTGTTCTGATGAGCTCTTGGTGTGTTGTTTGTGTGCTTCATGGTCTTATATCATAGCAAAGTCTTAGACATATCTGGACGCTCATTAGAACACTTAAACATTTTCCAGAAAATCTTATGAGTAGGAGTGATGCTTGCTATAATGCTTGCAGATAATGCTTCTGCTCACTTAAATAAAATTAAGTAGCAGTGTAACCAAGACAAAAATAAGCTTCTTTTTTTCATAGACTGCTTTTAAAGTAACCAAAACTGTAGGTTAAATTGTTTAATTTAAACTAGTCTTTAACATCATTCTTCTTTTTGTAGCCCAGGGAATGTAGATAGTATGAATTTCAGAAGAATAAGGCATATATTTCTTGATTTTTTTTTTCCACATACTTCACTTAGCTTTGTGGCTGGAGGAATATGTTGAGGGAAGGTACATAGAAGTAAGCCTTTAGCATCAGTAAATTAAACTGGCCAGTTTCATACATTTTTAATCTAAGTTATGTGAATATATTTGCATAATTGAGTTTCAGCTTTGAAATCAATTGTTAACCAGAACAAATCTGAGAAAGGTAGAAATATTTTTTGTTGCAAAATTATAGTAAATAAGGTCAGATTCTGTTCCTTGTAAAACATCCGAATTTCACTTTCTCTTGATTAAGAGTCTACAGCTGGGGAGATGAGGCTAGTAATGAAAAACCTCACAATGACCCGCCTCCACGTTTGCACTGGAGATGTGTGTGTAGAGATTCTTTGTAGCTAGGATCTTTGTAGACCTTTGGTCTATTTGCAGGATTTTTGTAAGTCATAAAAGCGCTCATTACAAAATGTTAAATACTTCTAAGCAGCATGATTCAAGGTCTTCAAAAGGGCTAAGTAGTAGAGCTTGTATATAATAATTGTGAGATCTGGGGTTAATATCCAGCATTTCCTATCCCCTCAAAAGAGAGTTCTTGAACAAATGATTTTTATTTGTTTAGACATATATTTATTGATATGTTAAATTTGAGTGGCATACAATTAGCTTGACTTATGGCTGGATGGAGATGCTGATAATTGAATTCTTTTTTTGGGGTGTTTGTGGGTGGATGTCTTTGTGTGTGTGTGTTCAATAGCCTGAAGTTCAAGTTCGGCAAGTTGCAGTGAAATTTGCCAGCACGGTGTTTCCCTCAGATCATATACCTTCCAGATACTTGCTCCTACTGGCTGCCGGAGACCCGTAAGTTTAACAAGCTGTCAATTTGAATTTGGGTTACCTTTGAGTATATTTAAAATTACTAAAATTTATGTTGGTTGTTGTGTTGGCTTATGAATTTAGAAGTAATTTATTAAGGAATTCAAAGTATACCCCTTCAAGTAACTTGCAGTCATGTAGCTATATATTTATGTTGGGTTTGCTGGGAATTGAACTCAGGAACTTTGGAAGTGCAGCCAGTGCTCTTTACCGCTGAGCCATATCACCAACACATCTTAAGATGTGTGAAGTACTCTAATATCTGCCATAATATGTTCTTATTCTTTTTAAATTAGATCATCATTTTAAAGCCACATTTATGATGAAGCACTAAATAAAATTAAGCTTCCTTTTATCACTTGCATATCCATTCTATATATACTCTGTGGTATTTTTAAAAAATAACAAGAAGTTACTTGATAACTGTTTAAAAATTTTAACTAGTTCAGTTTTATGCCTTTAATATCCACTTTTGGTATAAATTTTATACCAAAATTTGTATACATATATATATGATTTTGTACACACACACACACACACACACACACACACACACACACACACATATATGATCTTTTTTGTTTGATATTTTACAGATCCTCTACTTCTGATTTCTGATCTTGATTTTTTTTCCTTTTTTATTTGCATTTCAGTTTGGCACCACTGGCTTGGATTGTTAATCTTGATTTTGTTGACTTTTTTTTTTTTTTAACCCCCTTTTCTACCTTAAGCTTTCTGACTACATGCCAGATTGCTTAGGGTTTTTGAGCTAATGTAAGATTAGAACAAAATTTCAATCAGGAACTTAGACAGACTTTAGCTGGTGTTTATTTATACCACACACAAAACAAAATAAAACATGACTCAGTATTTTTCCTTTTTAGTTTAATAAAAATTGTTCTGTTCAAGTGAGAGCTCCCGACAGTGTGAGACTCAGCCTGGTCATTCCTTCCTGTCTGCTGTTAATTAGGTGCTGTCAGGAATTCAGGACCAGCCCAGAGGTAGTTAAGGAATATTCAAAAAACTTCTGTGGTATAGAAGCAAAGCTGTGAGGTCATTTTCTTGGTGTCTTGAAATAGATTTTATATTGTATTACTAATGCCATTCATTTACCAGGTTTTGTAGATTTGTAGGCTAACTACCGAGATGTGTGAGAATTGAGGTGGGAATACAGAATACAGGATGCTCTACTATTTCTAATGAACGTTATAGTTGTTTGTGACTTAGTTTTAATAAAAGTAAAGCATGCAAATAGAGCTTGTTTTACATAATGAGTTGTAATTAATTTGTCTTGTTAGCAGTGCATGCCAAGTGACTCTGTAGATTACATTAAATTATGAAAAGGATATAATTTTTTTTATATTTAAGCAATATAGCCAAAAATATACCCAAGACATTTTGTTAGAACCCTAGCTATCAAATAAAATTTGTTTCCATTTTTCAAGTGATGACCTTCCAGCTGGTAAAATTTATGTTTTACTCTTATTTGTCCATCTCAAAGGCGAGAAGAAGTTCATGGTGAAGCACAGCGTGTATTACGGTGTCTTCCTGGTAGAAACAAAAAGGAGAGTGCTTCTAAGCAGATGCCGTCTTTTCCAGAAATGGTGTATTACATTCAAGAAAAGGTAGGGATTTTAACTATAGGCAATTAGTTTGAAACATATAATAAATATTGAAAATCAAAATCAGCATTTTAGAAGTACAGTTGCAATAATTAAATAGTAAAGTTCCTAGGAATTACAGTATTTACAGTAAGAGGAAACCGCAAGGTAAGGAGACAAGTATAATTTTTACATGCAGTTAATTTGTTTCTTCAAAATATGAATGACTTGTAATTCCTTTAATGCTTGTTAACATTTTGAGTATGTTGAAAAAAATTTTCCTTCGGTAAGACAAAGGTAAAAACAAATCTTTAAAAAAATTAAATTTTCTTGTTGTTCTTATGGATACCAGGTGTTATAAATTTAAGGGTGCTTTAGAGAGCAGTTGAGATTTTCCATGATTTTTATTCCATATTTTGTTGTAAATCTTCACTTTGTACAGTGTTTCTGCAGCTGAATCGGAGCAGTGGTCTTCAGTGCTGACTTTTTAACCTGGTGTCACTTTGATTTCATTAGAGCGTAATTACATTTTTGTGAGAGGGACAGGACACGCCCTGGGAAAGTGTTTTGTTCACACTGGAGGGTTAGCTAAGTGCACGTGTGGCTTTTGTAGTAGACGTGAATTTGATTTCCAGGACCTGTGTACTCCTGCCTGTGGCTATTGCTCCAGAGGATCCAGTGCATCTGTCCTCTGTGGGCACCCGCACTCACATGTGCATACCCACATCCAGATAACTTAAAATGATAAATAAGTCTTCAGGAGTGGAGAGAAGGCTGAGCAGCCAGGAACAGTGAAGAGCATTTGCTACCTTGCACAGGATCTGAGTTTGGGTTCCTGTGTCCACATGACGCCTCACAGTTATTTCTAACTCCAGCTCCAGGGGATCTAACACCCTCTTGCCTCCAAGAGCTGTGCATGCATATGGTACACTTAGATATGTTCAGAGAAAACATGTATATAAATAAAACAAGAATAATTAATTTTTCTAAAAAAGAAAAACTCTTTAAAAAGGCAAATGAAAGGTACCGAGAGATGGCTCAGGGGTTTGGAGCGTAAGCAGCTCTTCCGGAAGACTTGCGTTTGATTCCCAGCATCTGCATGGTGGCTCACATTCTTCTATAACTCCCAATTGCAGAGGACATGGATATGATGCCCTTCCTGGCCTCGGTGCACACACACATTCAGCCAAACACCTATACATACATATATATGTACATATGCACACACATACAAACATACAAATGCATATATGAAACAAAACAAAAATCAAAGATAAATGCAAATGATCAGAGATAGAGTTAGCTGTAAAGTTATTTTCAGCTGAATAAGAACAGTTAATTTTCAAAAATTTAATTTGTTTTGGGATTATTTTTATTAGGCTTCCCATCGAATGAAAACTCCAGTCAAATACATGACCGGAACAACTGTCCTTCCATTTAATCCAGCAGCATTTGGAGAGGTAGGGCTTGAGCATCTTTCTGTGATGACTGTGAAAGCTAACACCGTACCTGAGCTGTTGTGTCTGACCTTGTTGCTTTATAGGTAAACTTGTACTATGGTTGCATTGTACTGGTAGGGTGTTTATTTTGAAAAACAAGACCCAGCATTTGGTAACTAGTTTTGTTTTAGTTTATAATTAACTCGAGGTTCTCTACCCATACCCAGCCCCTATACTGGGAATCAAATGTGAGGCCTTAGACATGCCAGGAAAGTACTCTACTGCTGAGTCAGTCCTAGGTTCCCAGCCCCAGGAAGAGTTTTACTTGTTTTTATGACAGAACATTTGGTTACTTTGTAGTAAGTCGGATTTAACTCCTAAAGCCAACGTACTATTGAAGTTGCTAGAGTTTTCCAAGTTAGAGAGCAAAATAGGATTTATCACATATTTTGGGAGGATTAAGTTACCACATCCATTAAGGTGAATTTTATGTTTTAAATTATTTAAACTATTAAATAGCAAATATTCTTGTTTAAAGTAAGAAGATGGGTGGGGCGGAATTCCTTGGTAGACTGTATACTTAGCATCTGAAAGAATATGACTTCAATCTTAGCATGAAGAAGAAAAAAAAGTCAAGCTTTTTACTTTCATTAAAAAACATATCTGGATTTGTGAAATCTTGTAATACCTTTTGTTAAATTATAATAATTTAGTTATCATTGAATCTTGCTTCCTGGCTTCCATTAAGATTTTGTAAAGTTTTGTGAATAAGGGTGGGGATGTAAAAACTGAAAATTATCACTTTGACGATTATGCCCCAATACTGATTTTTTAAGAAGCTGGTACTTTGGGGCTGCAGAAGAGCTGGGTTTAATTCCCAGGACCTACATGCAGCTTATTTAATTCCCAGGACCCACATGGCAACTGTCTGTAACTCCATTTCCAAGGGATCTGACACCCTCACACCAATGCGAATCAAATCAAATCAAATAAATTTTAAAAAAGAAGCTGGTATTTCTCATCCTTCTTGTTTTAGATAGTTCTGTACCTGCGCATGTGCCTGGCTCATAGTGCAGGGGTGGTGCCCACCTCTCAGAGTTTGGCCGATATGCAAGATCATGCTCCAGCCATTGGACGATACATACGGACTCTAATGTCAAGCAGCCAGGCCACAGCTTCATCTTCTAACAAGAGTGGAGAAACCAACCCTGTTCAGATCTACATTGGCCTGCTTCAACAGCTATTAGCAGGTGTTGGAGGTAGGAAACTAATCATACTAAGAAAAATACTAAAGCAAGTAAGCAAAAAGTTAATTTTACTTTCTCTTCAGTATTTGCCCATCTGCCTTAATGGATAGGTTTCAAACTCATGGTCTCACAGGTGACCCTGGTTAAACTCTGTGGGCCTCAAAATAAAATAAAAAGACAGTAATTTGGGAGAGATACTTGTAGGGAGGAGATAGTTATATATGTGTATGTGTGTGATGATAGGGATGAGAGAAATAATGGAGGGTTGAGGGTTACACTAATCAGAATATACTATATAAATAGATGAAATTATCAAAGAAAATTTGGTAACAATTTACAGCAGAACTATTCCAACCTTCTTGACTTCTGTAACTAAACACTGACCTTTGTTTACTTCCTAAACCTACCTGCTTGATCCTTGATATATTTTTCATTTCAGAAAGAAAATGTTGATGTAGATACAGATTTTGTCTTTAATATGTAGAGTGTAATTTTTCGATTTTTAGGCCAGAATTTGTGTTTCAGCAGTAGCATTATATTTGAGAGAAATTTAGGGGTTTCTGTATAGAAAGTGCATTCTCTTTTCATGAAAGTTCAAATGGTTCTAAATTCTTACTTAGGTTTACCAGTCATGTACTGTCTATTGGAAGCTGTGTCGGTGTATCCAGAAAAATTGGCTACCAAATTTGTAGACAAAACAGAATGGATCAAGGTATCTCCTTATGTTTTTCTCTATGAATTCAGATATTTCAAACTAATCGAAACATTTTGGTCTTCCTACTAGTCTTATGCCTTTCACTACCTTCAGGACATTTAAAAGTTTCCCACAAGCAAATCCTTACTGAAAAGTATGTAGGCTAACATTGCTCATGACCCATCTCAATGATGCTGGGAGACGAATTTAAGAATCATCAATTTAAAAAAGTTATTTTTCTTCTTCAAAAAATAACATTTTATAATAATAGGTATACATATTTTGAAAACACTTATAAATTTATTTGTCAGTAAAACACCTCTTTTCTGTAATTATATACTGCCTCCTTAAATCTTTTCAATGTTCTACCCTTTTCTTGTTTCTGACAAACATGCAAAGTACATTAATCGTTTTATGGGGAAACCTTCTGTTTTACTTATGCATATGTACATAAAACAATGCATTTAAAATGATTTTCTTTCTTTTATAGAAAAGATAGTGCACTGTTGCACAGTTTGTACCTATCTAATGGGTAGTAGAGCCTGTAGTTCATCTTATAGCTGTGGAGAGAACTCCCATTTATTTTAGCCTCACCATTATCCATTGCATGGTTAATTCTGGATCACTGCTGCTGACCACTTAGGATACTCATGTTTTCATGACTAACTACTATATAATTCTGTTTTTCATACAAGGAAATGTCACACTTGTTTTTTATAGCTAAGAGTTTTATTGTATTTCATGGAAGAGATGTAGTAGTGAGAAGTATACTTTTATATTTCCCAGATGGTAGAGGACATGATGTCTGTGATGTGTACAGTGCCCAGTCTTCATGCAGGCAGCACTGTGTCATGTGGCATCTAGGTGGGAGTGCTATTTGTTCAGGGTAGCACTGCAAATGTTATCAGGTGTAGCAAGTAAGAATGTAAGTTACATTTGAGTCTTAGATTAGACATTTTAGTGAAAATATAGCCCATACAGTTATATACCTCTGTTGTGCTTTGTAATATAGTTCTTTCTGGAAACTGTAGCTTGAGTTATAGTAAAGTCTATGGATTTTATCTTTAAATGTGAAAAAAGGGATATAGTTTGTCAAGAGAGAATACTTTTGTATTTCTCAAGAAAAAATTTCATCTCCTAAAAGTGCTTCTTGTTTTTTTAAAAGGCTTTTTATTCTTTGTGAATTTTTTTAATTTAAACTAATCTTGTGAGTATTGATTTCTTAGTAGAAGGTAAAAGTTTTCTATGATCTGAAGAGAGACTAGACTATGAGTTTGATTCCAGTGCCTGTTATTTTGTGACTCGTGAACAAAAAATACAGTTTGACTCTTGCATTTTATGGTCTACAGGATATTAATGCTTTTCACTTTATTAAAAAAATTTTATGCTGGATTTTGGAAACAGGACTTTACACATGGTAGATAGGTGTTTTCTCCCTGATCTACAATTATAGTCCCTTTATATTTTTAAATAGTTGAAAAAAAGAACAAAGGACATTATTTCATGACATACAAACTGTAGTTCTCATTTTTTTGGAACCTAGCTGTGTGTTATCTGCGCCTGCTTCTGTGAACTGCAGTGACATAATGCGGTAGTCTCAGCAGTGACTAGGTAGCCCATCTAGCCTGTTTGCTCCTCCACACAAAAAGATTTGCTGATCTCTATTTGAAATCAAATGTATTTATTTTATCTGTTTCAAAGTTTTGTATCTCTTTATGAAAATGCAACTACGATTTTTATATATAATTTCAACTCATAAAATTTTTTCATTTAATTTATTTTTAATTAAAATGTAATTATCATTCCTCCTTCTATTTTCTCCTTGTAGCCCTTCCCATGTTCCTCCCAACCTTTCAAATTGATAGCCTGTTTTTCTTTTATTATTATTTCATATATATATGTGCATGTATATATGTGTGTGTATGTGTATACATATGCACACATACATACATATACTCATACAATTTAATATTTGTTTTTTATGTGTATGTCATTTTAGGGCTGACCACTTTGTATTAGATAACCAGTCAGGGAGCTCATCTCTGGGAGTGGCTAATTCTCCCTCAGCAATCATTGCTTGCCTGTAGTTTTTTGTCTAGGGGTAGGACCTGGTACTATTTCCCTCTTGGTGTGTTAGCGTGTCTATTGATGTTGTCACTGTTTGCATCTTGTTAAGTCAGTCACTTTGAAGGGAGGCAGTCTTGGTATTCTGGCTCTTACAACATCTCTACCCATCAACTGTTTTTGCTATTATGTGAGTTAAAGAGGCAGGAACTATGCTGCAGATGTATCCATTCATGCTGAGCTTTCCCCCACAATCTATTGGTATTTTATTTGCACTATGTTCAGTTATGGTTTTCTATAACAGTCTCCATTGTTCTAGAGAGAAGCCTTTTTGATGAGACATGATAGCTGTACTTACAGTGATAGGGACAAGATTTAGAGTGTGGTTAGAAATTTTCCTGGTGTCAGTAGTGATAGTATATTCTCTTCTAAAGTCTGTGACCTCACTAGTCCTGGGCAGTTGGCTAATCTGTGACCTCACTAGTCCTGGGCAGTTGGCTAACTTTCTGGTACCAGGAATAATTTTCCTCCTGTTGAATAGGTTTTGAGTGGTTAGCATGGGTGTGTGGGGAGTGCTACTCCTGCACCTTTATGGATAGATGCCGTATCTATCGTGCCAGTCATTGTGATTAATAGGTGTCTCAGCTGAGTAGGACTGCTAATTGTTTCCCTCCCTTTGTAGCTTTCATAGTGCTTTCTGGTACTGTGGAAGCTAGATTGCAGGAAGAAGGATTTCAGGTTAGATCCAGTTCAAATATATTAAGCTTGTTCTTTCATAATTTCATATGCATACATAATTCTTTCTGATGGTTCTCTCCCTCATTCTCCTTTATCTTCCTTTCACCCATATTACCATCCCAGCACCAGCCTCTTTCCCATATTTATTACTTTTGATTTTGTTTTTGCTTTTCGTAAACATTTAATTTAACTGACCGTGTGTGTGACCTTTGTATTATAACTGTCCATTGAAGCCTTTCAGAGTATTTTTTGTTTTAAAAAATAGCTTTTGCATTATTTTTTCATGGATACCAATAGATTGAGTGTTAAAATCTATCATTTACTTTTGTACATGTTAGCTGTCAGCAGGACGATGGTTGTGATGGTTATCTATTTCTTTTTCTCTTGCTCAGAGCTTGATGAGTAGCAGTAAAGAAGAAATGCGTGAATTGGCGGCTTTGTTCTATTCTGTGGTTGTGTCAACAGTGTCTGGAAAGGAGTTAAAGTCAATGGTAGAACAACTGATAAAGGCCACAAAAGACAATCATGTATGTTATCAGTTTATCTTCTTTGTTATTTAAATAACTTTGTATTTTAACAAAGCACAGGAACTTGCATCTGAAATTTAGGCACTGTTATTAATCATAAAGGCAAAGTTTTTTAGTTTTTTGTTTTTTTTTTTTTTTTTTTATTTTTTTTTTCCAACAGATTTATCACACTTGAGCTAAGTACTGTTATGGCAAGAGCTTAGGAATTGCTTTGCTAGAAAGCATCAGTTTCTGCTTTGAGCCTGTAAGATAGTGAAAAAATTTGAAAGTTTGACATTTTTTTTTTAATACCCTTTCTTTCAGTTCTGAAATAGGTGAATCTCACAGGACCATCTTCCTAGATTAGGAAATTTACTTATAAGGTTGAATTTACCTGATTTTGTTAGATCTTTTTGAGCCTGGGTCTCACTGTGTAGCCCCAACTGCCCCTAGACTTGCAATCTTTCTACCTTAGCATGTTCCACCACATCTCGGCCCCATTCTTCTTCAGTAGACGATAGGGTTTTACAAAATATTTGATAGTACTAGTTTTTAGGTTTCCATTTGTAAAGTAAACTTACAAATTCTTTGCCTTCATAAGTAATAATTGAGATTGTGATGATTTAGTCATTTCATTTAACAGATTTTTAATTGTTTCTGAAAAGTACTGTTTTTAAGGTACTGTGCACATTGTAGTAGGTAAGTAATTGGGAATCCCTAGAACTGCCTGGTGTCCAGAATTATTAGCTCTCCTGCCACATCTCTGCTACCACTTAATCACAGTACCTACAAGAAAGCAAACTTTATTAGTATAGTGCTTACTTGTATTTGAAGATTTTAGCAATTAGAAAAAGGACTGTATTTTGTTGGCAGTATAGAGAAGAGAAATTATCCTTGAACATTACAGTAATTAGCTATATAGTGATATAAACAAGAAAGTGTCATGGATTGAAGTGGTGCTCAATGGGTAAGGACACTGGCTGCTCTTTGAGAGAACCTGGGTTCAATTTCCAACACCCTCATGGTGACTAAAAACCATATGTAACTCCAGTTCCAGGGAGTAGACATCTTCTGGTTTCTGGAGGCATTGCATGAGCATGGAACAAAAGCATACATTCAGGCAAACACTCATACACATAAAATACAACTAAGAAAGTATAAGGACCATAAAGGCTTATTTTAAATGTCCCACAGCTGGAGGTTTTATGAGATTAAGGTACCTAATTCTAGATGTCAGTAAAGATCCAGCTTAATTTCTCAGAATTCTGTTAGAAACTCTTGTTAAAAATTGCCATTGCCTAATTTTGATTCATTGGCTTCCAGTAAAGGCCAGAGTAATCATTTTCTTTTTTAGTCATAGGTTTATCAGGGACATTATCCTAACAAGTTATTTCAGTGTATTTCTTCATGTGTGAAAAAGAAACAGTGCTGTTACATTGTTAAATTCAGAGCCCTGAGGTACAACATGGATCCTTGCTTGCCTTGGGATTCACGGTGGGAAGATACTTGGCTAAGAAGAGAGTGAGAATGGCAGAGCAGCATGACCTGGAGACAGATGATGACCTCTTGCCTGAACAAGAGGAGGTCATTCGGAGTGCTACAGAAACAATAGGTCAGTGTGTGAACTGGTTTGCTTGGCTGCTTCAGGTTTTCAATTATTTTAAAATTTTAATATGGTATTTTTGTTTCTTCTTATAGCACTTGTAAAGGCACAAGCTCTTCCATAAAATAATTTCTGTTTTTAGTAAAAATGAAAGTGTGTGTGTGTGTGTGTGTGTGTGTGTGTGTGTGTGTGTGTGTGTGTGTGTTTAAACGTTTTTATATTCCGGTGCCACTTATGGGGAAAAAACTAACATTCAAGGACTCTAAGCCTTATTGCCATGGTATCTTACTGTTGCATAAATGTCAACAAATGGTCAACCAGAAAACGTTATAGACCTTGATTTTCTGTTGCTACCTTAAATAATTAGTACATAGCCAATTGGTTTAAGTCATAAGAATAATTAGTATGTTATTCTCTTGTGTCTAAATATGCTTACAGGTTCATTTTTAGATAGTACATCACCTCTGTTGGCAATTGCTGCCTGTACAGCCCTGGGTGAAATTGGCAGAAATGGTCCTCTCCCGATCCCCAGCGAAGGATCTGGATTTACTAAGCTGCACCTGGTAGAAAGCTTACTCAATAGAATTCCTTCCAGTAAAGAAACAAATAAGGCAAGCCTTTTCATTTCTTCCCCTTGTATAATTCTGTTTCTATTCATAGCTGTATAATCTAACAAGACCGAGTTATTATGATTATAGTCATCTTCCTATATTCATCCATGCACACTGCAGCTAGAGTAAGGTTTTATTAATGTGTTAAAAATGATAAATAAGAAACTTTGATAAACTTAGCATTTGCTTTTGAATCAGGGAGATGTGTATAAACTATTTTGTGTTATCTTTTGACCTAGTTATTCTAATTTAACTCCTTTAACAGTTAGACTTACAGTAAAGTTAAAAATTCATCGAATAACCATTTTTTTTTATACAAAAGCTGGTTAATAAAATACTAGTTTCATGATTTGTATAATTTTAGGGCAGTTCTAAATCTTATTTTTCCTACAGCCAGTTTTGTTTGAAGCAGAATGAATAATCTGAGGAAAAGAACAGTTGTAGGGGTTTTTTTTTTTGTTTTTGTTTTTAATTTTTTATTAGATATATTTCTTTACTTACATTTCAAATGTTATTTCCCTTCCCAGTTTCCTGTCTGTAAGCCTCCATCCCCTCCCCTCCCTCTACCCCATACGGGTATTCCCCCCGATACATTCCCCTTACTGTCCCTCCCCATATTCCCTCCCCTTCACTGGGGGTCCAACCTTGGCAGGACCAAGGGTTTCCCATTCCCCTGCTGCCCCAACAAGGCTATCCTCTGCTACCTATGCAGTTGGAGCCCTGGGTCAGTCCATGTATAGTCTTTGGGTAGTGGTTTAGTCCCTGGAAGCTCTGGTTGGTTGGCATTGTTGTTTTTACGGGGTACAGTTGCAGTTTTTTTAAGTTGAGATAATTGTTTTCTTGACATTAAGACATTCTTTATAATTAAGTACCTGATGTTGAAAGAAAATGATTTAATGAGTAGAAAATATCAGTTTACTATAAGTTAAAAAAATATTGTAATCTTTTTCTTGGTTTAGCTGTCACTTAAAACCAAAACAGTCACATGTGTCGCTTTCTTTTTAACTATCATTAACCAGTCATCATTAGCAACTGATAAATAATACTGCAATGTGCCCATGGAATATGCTATAAGTTTCTCATGTATTAAAATTAAGACTTTAAAAAGATACCATGAAATAGACATAGTTGTCTTTTCTGTGAGATAGCAGAGCACGACTTTCAGAGAGTTGATATAATTGCCTAAAGGATGCTAGGTAGTAGAGACAATTGGTTCCTGGGTTCTCTGGGCTTGTCAACCACATTTGCGATCTTGGCAGTTTACATGATAAGCCTAGGGCTTTCTTCTTAGTTTTAATTTTTGAAGATATGGGTCCTTAATGGGCTTAATTTTCTGTTTTTAATGTCTTTAATATAATCTTGTAAAACTGGGTGCTTTTGTGACAACGTAGGCATCAGTACCTGAGACAGGCTGCCATCTTGGGAGCACTGTTTTTTGAAGTAAAGTTTCTGTTTGTTTAAATTTAAAACAAGAATCTGTGCTCTTCCAGATGAAAGAACGAGCAATCCAAACATTGGGCTACTTTCCCGTTGGAGATGGGGATTTTCCCCACCAGAAACTCCTTTTACAAGGTCTGATGGATTCTGTGGAGGTATTTATATTTTTAGTTATTCAAATAAAATGTGATTTTAGTTGTTTTGTTTACTATGAGATTTTAGAATTTTGTTTTATTAGGAGGTTATTAATTTAGTGTCTATGTGTCTGTGTTAGCACTCGCATGCAGTGCTCATAGAGGCCAAAAATGGGAATTGGATCCCTTGAAACTGTAATTACAGATGGTCATTAGTTAGTGTGGGTGCTGGTGACTGAACCTGGGTTCTCAGGAAGAGTAATCAGTACTCTTAAGCACTGAACCATCTCTCCAGCCCATACTCTTGAGATTTTTTTAAAAAATTTAAACATTTGTTTCTTTATCAAATATTTAATTTTGAGTTTTAGCTTTAGGTTTTTTACTGTGTTAGACATACATAGCTCTGTAAATTGCATGTCTGGGAAAGACCTAATTGTTTTTGAGTGAACCATGATGTAGTATAAGTAGAAGAAACCACTTAGCAATCTTTGGGGAGTGGGGACTGGTTCTCTAGTTGTTCTTGAGTTGCTGATGCCTAATGTGGGGACAGAACTCTAGGTAGTGAATTGTAATGTGTCTTAGCATGACCTAATCTTTTCTCTACCACATTAAGGTGATCCTTCAGATTTCCTCATACATACTTTGTATGCCCACCTGTTTGCTCTGACCCTCTGTAAACCTTGTACTTCCATTTCAGATTATTGTTATGCTCCTTGAAATAATTTTTCTGACATTTAAACTGTTAGATTCTTTTGGAAACCTTTTCATTATGGCATCATCACACCCGACTGTACCCGGAAGGCAGGGTCTGCTTTGCTTATCGTTACACAAGTATCTAACAGTGTGGTTGCAAAGGTAGATTCTCATAAATCTTGGTAGAAGTGTGAATGGGAATGTATTTGCATAGAATCAGGAGAACACTAAAAGGAGTGTGCGATTGTGTCCAAGATGTCTGGTGTAATCTGCTTGGAGGGGAAGTTACTGCTGAGCCCTGAAGGATGAGAAAGGGGATAAATGTTAGTTGAAGATAAAAGATGTAAGGATTGAGATTACTGAGTAAGAGAACTGGTATTGAAGTTCAGGCTTAGAGTCTTTTGTTTCTCCTCTGTTGGAGAGTAAATCCAGGGCCTTGCCCATACTAAGCATACACTTCCCTGCTGAACTGCTTCCCAATTCTCATGTAATGTTTTCAGAGTGAGTTATACTAATATCATTATCATCATCAGATGCCTGATGTCTTAGTTACTTTTCAACTGCTGTGACAAAACACTACAGCTAATGTAACTTGCAGAAGAAAGTTTATTTGTGGCTTACAGTTCAGAGTGTGAGTTCATGACTCTCATGGCAGCAGGCAGGCAGGTAGGCATGGCACTGGAGTAGTAGGTTGAGAGCTCGTGTCCAGATCCACAAGTCCCAAGTTAGAGAGAGCTGACTTGGAATGGCCTAGCTCCAAAACCTACTCCCAGTGACACACTTCCTCCAACAGGGCCATGCCTCTTAATCCTTCACAAACAGTTCTACCAACTGGGAACCAAACATTCAAATATATGAGCCTACGGACTAGCCTGAGTCACTGAGTTAGTTTCAGTGTGGCAAAAGAATGAAAATAAAGCTGAGAAGTAGGGTATCAAGCAGCTCTTTTATCGAAATGGATATTTCTCTTATTTTAATGGGTTTCACTTTCCTTCCTTGTAGGCCAAGCAGATTGAACTTCAGTTCACTATTGGTGAAGCCATTACCAGTGCTGCAATAGGAACTAGTTCTGTGGCTGCCCGAGATGCCTGGCTGGTGACTGAAGAAGAATATATACCTCCTGCTGGTATCAAATACTTACCTAATTGATTTATAGTTGCTGAGTGGTTTCTTCTCTGTTAGTTGCAAAAGTAATGTTTTCCCCAAATATTGATACATGCCTTACTAATTTGGTCTGTCAAGAAGGATTAAAGAAGATTGAGCATAGCTGGGCATGGTGGTGTACGCCTTTAATCCTAGCATTCAGGAGGCAGAGGCAGGAGGATCTCTGTGAATTCAAGGCCCGCCTAGTCCATGTAACAAGTTCCAGCCAGAGCTATGTAATGAGATTCTGTTTGGGAGAAAAAAAGGAAAGATTGAACATGAAAATTAGAACTTTCTTAGACTCTTTTATCTAATTCTTTACTACATAAGGAGACTTCTCTGCCCTCTGCCAGTCCTGGAAGTATACTACAATTTAGTTACTGCATCATTTGAAAGAAAATTTTGAGCATATGTTAACAGATACTAAGATCTCAAACTAAAATGATGTATGCTTGTAATCCCAGCACTTGGGAAGCTAAAGCAGAGGACATATGGGATATATAATGAGATCAGAGCCAGTCTGGGCAACACAGTGAGACTTTATCTCATAAACAAAGCAAAACAAAGCAAAAACCAACAACAAAAGAAAAAAAGAAAACCAAAGCACTCAGCAAGTGCTGCCAAGCCATGGCCTGAGTTCTATCCCTGAACCCACATGGTGTAGAAACAACTTTGGCGAAGCTGACCTCTGACCTCCACGTGTGTGCTGTGGCATGTGCTCTCATGTATGTGCACATATGTGTACATGTACACAGAAATGTGAATAAGCCTAATGTTAACAATTAAAGGAGAAACAACAGAGCAAAACAAACAAACAAACAATCCGAAACATAGACTCAAATAATTATTTTAGTTGATTTAAATTTAGAATTGAAATACATTTTATTATTGGACCAGGATTTTTGGTTTTACTCTTTAAAGCTAAAAGAAAAGTCAGAAAGCATATGTATTTTATCTTCTTAGTTGGGAAAATTGAATAAGAATATTTTCATGGCAACAGTACTATTGTGGATTGTATCCATATTGAAAACAGTTACTGCACTTAGTCTGAAGTTAACATCTAACAGTGCAGTGTCTTCTTCATCTCTTGTTTGGTGTCTGTCATAGAGAGACTGTAAAGGAAACGGGGAAACAGTTTTTCCAGTAGTAGTAGGTAATAGTAGTAGTAGGTACCAGTGGTATTAGGCAGGATGACTGTGACTGGTAGAAGCCAAACTAGCTGGCCGAGGCTTTTGTTTGGATACATAGACAGTAAAACAATAATGGGGAGAGACAAATGTGTCACAACTTGAGGAGAAAATGAAACCCAATGATATTGTTCAGTTTTTAGCTGGAAATTTAGAAATATTTAATAAAGAAAAATTGCCGAGATTGAAGAGACTAGGATAATGTTTTTATCCAATAAAATTTGAGTAATATAAGAAGATTATTTAGCTTATGTTAGCTTCTGGACATTCTGGGTCATTTGGATTTTAACATTGGATTATTGTGTGGTTGTTGATTTAAATATGTTTTTTTTTAAAGAAAATTATATTTGGTTATTTTAATTGTAATCTTTCTTTGCTTATTCCTCAGGTGCCAAAGTGAATGATGTTGTCCCATGGGTTTTAGATGTTATTTTAAATAAACATATTATCAGCCCCAACCCACATGTGAGGCAAGCAGCCTGCATCTGGCTCCTTTCTCTTGTGAGAAAGCTAAGTACTCACGTAGAAGTGAAGGTGAGTTTCATAAAATTCATTGGATACGTGATGAACTCTGTAAGGATCCCGACGTACTTAAGAATTAAAAGCAGGAAGAAAGTAGATCAGAGTTGGAATCATTGAAAAGTAGCAGAAGTTTTGAAATAATTACCATGTGAAGCACTAAAGGATGGTGATCTGATTAATACTGGCAAGAAAATGATCTAAATGCAAAGATGTCAAGTCAGAAGGGCTAAGAATGAAAGACTCATATTGGGACAGTGGTTAGACTGAGTGCTTAGACAACCTGTGTGTGGTACAACCTAAGACAATATGGATGCCTGGAAAGTTGACTGCATAGAAAGGGTCATGACTGCCATGATCCTTAGACTCTCTGGCCTCAATGCACAATAGCAGTGAGAGTCTTATTTTCTTGGAGAGGTAGGATTTCAGTGCTCTAATGCCTGTTCTTTTCTTCCAGTCCCATCTTAAAGAAATCCAGAGTGCATTTGTTTCAGTTCTATCAGAAAACGATGGTAAGTTGTTGGTAAATATTTGATTTGTCACCTTTATTTTACTTATATTTAATTTTAAAAGTGTGAGTGAATGAATTATAACACAAAAACTTGAGCCATGTGACTAAAACAAAACTAGCCAAATGCCTTTAATTCCAGCATGTGGAGCTAAAAGGCAGGAGGGTCATGAGTTCTAGACCATCCCAAGTTATATATAGTAAGGCTCTGTCTCTACCACAGAACTGCAATAAAATTAAAAAATAATTTTTTATTATAAAGATAATTGTATTAAGGTGAAAGCCAACATTAACTACCACAGTACTATCTTCCCACTAAAGTTCTGAAGTACAGGAAATAGACATTCATTCTTTTACGCATGTTAGAACATCTACAGTTTTACATTTTTTAAATGCAGCTGAGGCCTTAACATTAGTGTTAAAGTTATTCTACTTTGGATTACTTTTTCTTTTTGATTAAAGCCAGGAGAATATGTTATATGTTAGAAATTTAAATAATAATTTTAAAAATCTTATTTAAAACACATGGACTAGTATTGCCTCTATTTTTCTAAAATTGGATATGGATGTCTTAAAATCCTAGGAGAGTATATTATCTCTAATATAAACAGTATATGTAGATATTCTGATACTGTGACTTTTATAGTGACACTAGTTCATTGGCATTTTATTAGTTTTTGGTCATGATTCTCATCTTTATTTATTGATGATGCCTTTTCCACTAACTTGATTTAGGAAAATAAGAGTACTTCTACTTTTTATATCTTTACTTTTGTAGAATTTTAGAGTGAAGAGAATACTTGAAAGAAAGTAAGTAGCCAGTAGACAAATTTCTTTTAGAATAGTATAATTTTGTCTACCTTTTTTGTAGAACTCAGCCAAGATGTCGCCTCAAAGGGGCTCGGGTTGGTTTATGACCTGGGCAGTGAGCAAGATCAACAGGAGTTGGTGTCTACACTTGTAGACACACTTAGGACTGGCAAAAGGTACAGTGCACCTCAAATTTCAGCTATGAATGCTTTGGACATTGAGAATATGATATGGAAGAAGAAGAATTCCACCTTCTGCTTACTAAGCCATTGCATATAAATGATTGCAAACGATTTAATTATCCTGGTGAATACTGTTAACTTTCAGAAAATGTCAAAATTGAATGGTCTTATGACACAGCATTGGATTAGAAAAGCATTTTAATACTTTCGGTAAAAAAAAGTTAAGATGTGATATGAAGAAACTTGAATGTCATTCATAGTCTGATGTGGATGATTACATGGAGGGAGATTGGTTTTGTAATTGCTTGCTGCTTTCTGTGACTTCCTTGAGGAAAGGGTAGTTTTTATGTGTGATACATTGGCTGTAATTAATTTGTGAAATTTTTTGTTTATATTTGATTTTAGAAAATTTGCAGTCTGGTATGAAAGAATAATTTTATATATTTTATATACTAGACACAGGTTTTATCAGTTTGTGAATGGATTGTATCCCATTGTTGTTGGTATGGAAAATTTGAAGCTAATTTAAATTCTTACTGATTTGTTTTAGAGTGAAACATGAAGTTTCTGGAGAGACAGTGGTATTTCAAGGGGGTGGCCTTGGCAAAACACCTGATGGGTAAGTGTGCTAAATCTAAACACATTGATCAACTAAGGGAGTATAGGAATGTTGTTTGCTGATGGATTAAATAAAAATGACCTGGAAAAAACCCCTACTGTCTTAGATTGGGTTTTACTAGGCTTTGAGATAGAGATTTATATGCTGCAAGTTTATTGGAGAATACCATTAGGATTGTCTTTGGGAGCAGCGAGCCAGGAGACTGCTGGTGACAGAGGGAACGTTGACCTGAAGCCATAACCTTACTAGATTCTTGAGGATCTTCAAGCTAGGATCACGTGAACCTTCATGGCTGTCTGCTTTGAGCCACAGAGCCTGGTCTTTCAGCTTCCTTCTTAGGCCTTTATGCCTGTTCAGTGAGTAATCATTTGTGACAGACTGCTCAAAGACTAAAGTTAGTTCTCAGAGACTGATACTAGGTCTAGAACTGTCTGCTTCTAGGAAACTGAGTCCTGAGTAGATATCCTACAGTGTAGAACTACATTAAATTCATCTCAATTTTTTTTTTTCTGGAGATACTTTTTGTGTTTGATTAGTCTGCTAGTTTAATATTTCAAATTAACTTTGGTGTTGTCCCTCTTTCATTATTATTATTTTAGTGTGGTTATATTATCATTTGTTTCCTCTAAGAATTGTCAGATAATTGCTGTCTTTCTGTGACATTTGGAACATGAGAACATTGCAGGTGGTTTCTCTGTCCTATGCTATTCTTTATCTTACTGTTTTCACATTCAAAGTTCTTTTTATTTGCTTGTTTTTCTAAATCTTTTCTGAGCTTTTCTCTTTGTTTTCTTCTTCCTCCTCTCAATTTTTTGGGTGGGTGAGGTCTCATTATCTTATCTTTGTTGTTCTTGAACTAGTTGGCTCAGTTGAATCCTCTGGTACAACTACAGATGTACAAACCACTTCTTTATGAATTTTAAAAAAGTGCTAATTTTTCATAAAATGATATACCTAGAGGATATTTAACATAGTGATATTTTCTAATCACTCATGGTTATGAGAGATTGCATACAACATGATGAACTTTCAAGGTGTCTCCAGAGCTACCAAGAGCTTCACTTCCGGGGAACATGCAGGCACATTTTAGGTATCGTGCTCGTGACTGTCAAGTATTAATCCGGTTTACAGTCGGAGGCTGTAAGGGCCATCATAGAAGGGAAGGAATGCGTGGTTGCAGGACTCTGCCTCCTCATCCCTTAGCAAAACAGAAATTGAGATTGGACAGGAATTGGAACTGGACTGTACCATCTCAAAGCTCACCTCTTAGTAACCTCCTTCCTCCATACAACAAAGATCCACCTCTTACAGATCCTGCTACCTTCCAAAAGAGCAGCCTGAGCTGGGAGCCAAATATTCAAACACTTGAGCCTATGGGAGGTATTTCCCAGTTAATTTGCAATAAGTAGGTATTTACCAGCAGGAAGATTCAGGAATTTTTGATAACTGAGGTGTATGACTTTTTATATTTTCCTCAACCTAGTTTTCAGTCTCCTCAGGGATTGTGGTATTAGCAACGGAGGGAAATACAGTTTAAAAGAGCCCCTGCAATATTGATGCTGAAATTTACATCAGGCCAAAGTAACTACAAAAACATTTTATTGTGTATTTCTTTTTGTTTGTTTCTAAGTCAGGGCCTCTCTACTTACAAGGAGCTTTGCTCTCTGGCGAGTGATCTCAGTCAGCCAGATCTAGTTTATAAGTTTATGAATCTGGCAAATCATCATGCAATGTGGAACTCCAGGAAAGTAAGTTGTTACTTTATTTCATTTCTTTCTTCACTTTTTGCTGGAGAACAAACTCAAGCTGTCATTGTATATATGACAAGTGCTCTACTACTGAACTTTATACCCCAGCTCTTACTGAGTTTTTAGTTTTTTACTTCAAAACCAAACTTGTTACATTAGCCATGTAGAGCGAGTTTGTGTATAGTTAATTTTGAAAATCTGTGTCTGAGAGCCAGATTACCACATTAGCCATTATTTGGTAAAGCTGGAATACTAAGTAATGTTCTATTTAGGGATAAATTTGGGAAAGAATATTTGAGGCCTTTTTGTATTTAATATGTAAACATTTGATTATGGCAGTCATGTATAAATTAACCTTTATTATTTTTAGGGTGCTGCTTTTGGTTTTAACGTAATTGCTACCAGAGCTGGAGAACAGTTGGCTCCTTTTCTGCCTCAACTAGTTCCTCGACTTTATCGTTACCAGTTTGATCCCAACCTGGGAATTCGACAGGCTATGACAAGCATTTGGAATGCATTGGTCACTGACAAATCAATGGCAAGTATCTGTGAACCTGTTTGCCGAGGAAAACACGGTAGCTTGCTTGTGGTACCACATAGGATTTAAACCAAACACCTGCTGGCCCTTTTATATTTCTTTGCTTTTCACTGCTTGTTTGCTTTTTACTTTCAGTGATGCTGTTCACTGGTTGGACAGATAGTTAAAAGAACATAGTATGTTCACACAAATGGAGTATTGTATGTTCACAAGGACCACTGATGCCATGGAGAATGAGTCTCAACCTATGCTTAAAGAGTTATTTTAGTTGGGGGAGACATACAAAAGAAATCGACAGAACCAAGGAAATATATTATTATATATATCGTGTGTGTGTGTGTGTGTGTGTGTGTGTGTGTGTGTGTGTGTGTGTGTGTGTGTGTGTGTATCATATTCCCTTGGTTCTATAATCTGGCTGTTGATTACATTCAATCCTCCTTTCAGATGTGAAGGTTTCTTGAGAACAGCCTCTAAATACTGTTGTCCTCTTAGCTTTCTTTTTACTAGCCCCTGGGCATATAAACAGTCCATTTACTGTAATGGTATTACTCAGTTCTGTACTGGCTTAGATAGGACATGTACTCCATCCATGTTTGCAAATCGAATTTCCTGCTTCATGTCTTCACTTGACTGTTCTTTACATGTACTATAAATATAACAGATCCAGTCAAAAGCTGAAAAGACAAAAGACACCTTTCCTTTGTTCTCACTGCTCATGTATTTGTCCAAGCCAGACAGCTTGATGTCACCCCCTTTTGTCTGTGTCTTATAATGCCCAGAATCCCACATCAAATTTAGCAGTAGTTCCTGTTGATTCTGCTTCTATCAAGTGTTCCTTGAATCTGCTCCAGTCCCTGATTTCTTCCTGATGAGTAGATCATCATCATCCTTTTCTTCTCTGTCCTGTGTTTAATTATCCACATAGCAGTAAAAGTGTGTTTTAAAATTACAAATTGGATTTTGGTTAAAATTCTTAAATGAATTTTTTCAGTTCATGTTTCCCCCCAGTATTGGAGTTTGTGCCCAAGCTCTTAAATGTGCTGGGCAAGTGCTCTTCCACTGACAATACTCCCCTTAAAAACACCTATTTTCATACAAGATCTCGATCTGTTTCTGGCTAGGTCTGAACCTTTGTGTTTGCCTCATCCTCTCGAATATCGTAGGTTACAGGGGTGCACAATTACTTTTAGCTTGCAGCCTACTGTTATCATTAAATTGTTATCACAAAAGCTTAGATCAAACTCACTTTCCTTCTGAGCCATTATCTAATACTTATTTTTGTACCAAGTGCAGACCAGTGAGATACCATCTTGCCACTGAAGTCCTGTGTGGTAGAGCAGTGCAGTAATGCGTTGTTGGATAGGGTTTACCTCAAGAGGGTGCTGCAGGAGCAGGGGAGAGCCAGTAGGCCAGCATTCTCTGAGTGTGGTCACTCCGAATCTCTGTGGACAAAGATTGCATGTAGAAGAGAAATGAGAGGTATTATATGTGTGCCAAGGAACAGAACTGAGACTAATAAGAAACTTTTGTGACAAGATGAGTCACAGTGGGCTTTGTGTTGTATAAAGCCCAAATAATTAGACTTCATTCTCATGCACCATGGAAAAGAATCATCTTTCTTTACATTTTTAAGTTATTGGAAAATAGTGAGAGATTTTCAGACTGAGAGATCTAGGGTCACTTTTAATTAAAAAAAAAAAAAGATCAATGTTGTTGGAAGGCAAATAATTGGATTGTTAGATTTTACAATTTTCATTTTATCCTTTTGCTTTTATTAGGTGGATAAGTATTTGAAGGAAATTCTTCAAGATTTGATTAAAAACCTTACCAGCAACATGTGGCGAGTTCGAGAATCCAGGTATCACTCGGAAACTTTGATTAGCCAGATAGAGCTGGAAAATTCCCCTTCAACTTTCTAAGGATTTTTTTTTAATATGATGCAACAAAAATTAAGTTAAAACCATCATATTTTTAGTTGAGTTCTTTAACTATTAAACTCTACTCAATTTGCTTGAGTAGTAGTAGTTTATATAAGTATGAAATTAAAAATTTGTGAATCATTTGTTAAATTGATAGACATCAAGTTGTATAATTTCATGGCTTTATATTTTAGAATGTATTTCTATATGCAGTTTGTACACATTAAATGCTTGTTATGTACTTGGTGATATCCCAGACATTAAGAGCACATAGGTGAGTTAAGAGTGATGTATTGGTGTATCATTTAAACGGATAGATTTGATATATTTGAGGTAATACTAGAATAATCATGATTGTCTTAGGGTGAGAGGTTAGGACTAGAAGTATAGGTAGGAGTCTGTTATTGTTCAGTATGACTGTTTGATAGTAAAATATTGGACTTGCTTGATCATATATTTGAAATCAAGTTTTTATTTTCAGCTGTTTAGCTCTGAATGATTTATTGAGAGGAAGACCTTTAGATGACGTCATTGACAAACTTCCAGAAATGTGGGAAACACTTTTTAGAGTACAAGATGATATTAAGGTATTAGAGAAATAAATCTACGTTTAATTATATTCATACATATTTTTAAAGTGGAATCATTAAAATATACTATAGCTTTTTAAAATGTATTTCAAAATTCCCTATCTAGATAATTTTGGGACACTGTTTTATTTCTAAATTTCAGCTTTCATGTATATGTCAAGTTAAAAGTTTGGATTATCTTTATTTGGGTCTAAACTGAACTGACTTAAAGTGATGGCTACAGCCTGCCTTTTTCAATAGAAATTTCACGATGATGTTGGATTAGGAGCAAATCCCCATTATGAAGTAATTCATAATGACTAAAGTTTCAAAGTTTAGGCATTTCTAAATACTGTGATTAATGCCAAAGTATCTCAGTTTCCTAGGGTACCTCACTTGCTTCCCGGGATCACTGTAAAAGTGTTTAGGTGATTATTTTGAAAGGGAAATATCTTAGCTATTTTGGAGATTGTTATTTTATCATAGATGGATGCTGTTGTCGCGGTCCTATGACCAAGGCAGTCTGTCAAGGTCAGATTCTGGGTAGAAGAAAACATTTACTTGAGATAAAGAACAAAGAGAAGGAGGAAGAATCTGAGGCCTGGTAATCCCCTTCAAAGGCTTGCTCTCAGTGATCTAGACTTTCTTCCCCTATTACTAAGACTGTAGTAGTGCCTTTCCTGGGACCCAGCCGCTAGCTTGTTATCTTTTCAAGATAAGCAACTAAAGTTGGATCTATACTAAAGGATCGAAAGCTGGACTAAGTTTGAAGCTATTTTGACAATAGCTTAAAATTAGTTAGACGACTAAGCTTGTCTGTCTTGTTGCTTTATTCATCAGGAAATTTTTTGACCAATAGCTATATTTTTTACATGGTCAAAAATAGATCAAATATATATGTTCTTTAATGGGCTAAGAGTCTAACAGAACAACATATATCTAAACCCGTTATTGAAGATTATGCTTTGCTATTTCATATTCAGATCTAATTAGAGAATGGATGAGAATGAGTGCTGTCTAGTACGGATAATGGCAGGCTTTTTCCATTTTGTAGGAGTCTGTACGGAAGGCAGCAGAGCTAGCTCTGAAAACTCTGAGCAAGGTGAGAATACTCATCTCACGGTGGGGTACAGGAGGGTGGGGTTCGGTTCACCATAGACTGGACAGTGCTTTTTTTTTTTTTTTTTTTGTCATATGAAGTAGTGTTTCCTTGTAATTGGCTTCTTGTGTAGTTTACTACTTTTAATAGCGAATAAGAGAGTGGGGTCTCAATATACTATGTTTAGTGTATATATGTAGTGTACCTTGAAAGCCTTTTACTTTTGGCTCTTTAAATGGTGAACATCTGCAGGACTCCATGAGAGATGTGTGTTTGCTTTGACCCTGAAGAACACATGGCTCACTTAAATGAAGCCTTTCCCAAATTAAGAGGGTGACAAGCTTTTTGAAACTAAATAGTCTGCCCCTTGGACTTAATTTTGTAATTTACACTCTAATTGCCTAAGCTTTATCCTCTATCACATTACTGAGTAGTAAAGAGTACATTTTAAATCCTGATGCCTTTCATGTCTAGGCTTGTGTTCTTTACCACAATGTTGTCCTGCAACCTGCAGTGGTGAAAATGGTTACACACAAGCACTTTAAAAAAGTGCTCTCTCAAACATTTTTCATCATATTTTTAGCTCCTTTGTTTCTCACTATACAAATTAGAAAGTCAAAACTTAAAGAATAGACTATATTATCAGATTTTCTGTTTAGATAGAGCAGTCCTCTAGGACTCAGTACTGGTCATTCCTCTATTTCCCTACAGCCCCCACAGTGGCATAGAAAGTAGACTCAGTTTTTATTCTCAATAGTGACATAAAAAACACTTTGTCAGAGAAATGCTTTAATAGTTGTGAGGCCAGCTTCACTAATGTCCCTGCTCTTTGTATGTGAGGTTTGTGTGAAAATGTGTGACCCTGCCAAAGGAGCAGCTGGCCAGAGAACCATTGCTGTCCTCCTGCCCTGCCTTCTGGACAAAGGAATGATGAGTCCTGTGACGGAAGTCCGAGCCCTCAGGTGTGGTTTGGTTGAAGTGAATGTACTGGAATTAACTTAGCTTCTAGCCAGTCTTAGAATATGTGTTTTCTTGAATGTTAGATCACTAAAAATTTGAAAATGGATGGAGAGAATCCATTGAGGTAACTTAAGCCTTTGTGAAAAGATGTGGGCCAGAGTATTGTTATAGCCGTACCTCCCGGGGACCTTGATTTTGACTACTATTCTGAGTTGCATATATTCTATTGGCATTGGCCCTTTTCCTTAGCAAGCACATATCTTCCTGTTATGCCACAGGTCTTGAGGGGCTTGCTTGTTGAGCATAACTTACTCTCCTTGGTAAACTAGTCTATATGGTGATGGTTAATGGCTTCTAAGTCTACCAGCTAAAAGGCAAATGTGGAACTTAGTGATGGTTCAGGCTTTCCAAACTTGAGCCCAGTCATGACTCTAATAGGGTAAAATGTCTCAAGAAGATGTGCATCCTGATGTAGTGGGATAGGATATATTCAGTCTTGCTTAAGAAAGAGCCTTGTCTGGTTTCAGAGGCAGAGTCCACTTATATTAGATATATACATATAGTAGCCTAGCCTGGTCTCAAACTAGTGATTCTCTGGCCTCATACATCATATTTTTAAAATAATTGAACCTTTACTTGTTTTAGTCTACACATATGTGTAGGGGATATGTTAAATAACACAATTTGAATGGAATAAGTGAGGTTAAATGAGAAAACAAGAGAAAGATCTGGACTGGTAAAGTTTCAAGAATCAAGCTGGGTATGATGGCACATGCCTTTAATTCCACTACTTGTGCATAGAGGCTTTTAGATATCTGTGAGTTCAAAACCAGCCTGGTCTAGATAGCAGGTTCCAGGTTAGCCAATGTTGAATAGAGTGAAACCTTGTCTGAAAAAAAAAAAAAAAAAAAGAAAAAGAAAAAGAGGAAAAAAAAAAAAAAAAAGAGGAAAAAGAAAAGAAGAAAAAAGGGGGGGAGGGGGGGAGAGAGGAAGAGAAAGAGAGAGAGAGAGAGAGAGAGAGAGAGAGAGAGAGAGAGAGAGAGAGAGAGAAAGCTAGTTTGAGAATGGTAATGGATAGACTTTGAACTCTGAGTTTGGATTCCAACAAACTCATTTTTTTTCACTCCTCTATGTGTTATGTGTGCTTGCTTAAAAATATCCATAATTGCCAGATGGTGGTAGTGCATGCCTTTATTCGCAGTGCTTGCGAGGCAGAGGCAACCAGATCTCTATGACTTCGAAGCCAGTCTACAGAGCGAGTTTCAGGACAGGCTATTTAGAGAAACCCTGTCTCAAATAAAACATTGCAAAATAAATCTGTAATTTTTTTAAGTGCCAAGAGATGAGAGAACCTGGGTCCAGTCATAATCAGAAACCCCACTTTTCAGTTGCCAGGATTAGGCTTTGAACCATGAGTGTATACCTGAATGCAAGTGCAGATCATCCTCATGATTAGGTTGTAGGCCTTCTTATTTGTGAAGGGATTCAGACAATGTTTTCTGTGTGTCTAGCATTAACACTCTTGTGAAGATAAGCAAAAGTGCAGGAGCCATGTTGAAACCACACGCACCCAAACTCATACCAGCACTCCTAGAGTCCTTAAGTGTGCTGGAGCCTCAAGTTCTCAATTATTTGAGTCTCCGGGCTACGGAACAAGAAAAGGTAGGTTGATAGCAGGAGGTGTATTTGTAAGTATTGCTAAGGTATGATCACTGTTAAGATTTGTTCAGTGCCCATAAATAAATACTCTATGCAGTGGATTTTCTTTGTTTTTTAGATTTTTTTAAAGGGGGAAGGTCCTGTTCAGCATATATATTTGTTAATCAGATAAAAATCAACAACTTAACAAAATTTTAACAGTCTAAAAATTATTTTTATACTTTTTATGGCTGGATATATATCTAACCATTTACAAAATGTCTAAGTAAAAATTTATTTGTAGACTTTGATCTAAAGTTGCTCTGCTTTGTCTTTGATACAACCTTTGAAAAATAACTATCAGAGTCATTTATTGAGGAAAAATTAAATCAACCTGGAAGGGTAGGAAGCAATCCCCTATAGTCTCCTCTATGAACAGTTTCCTGGGGGATTTTAAAAATTCTTTCATACTTATAAGTCAAAAAAGCCCCAGATAATCCAATTTAAAAGCAAAATCAGACTTGAGGATCTTTTCAAAATCTGTCGATTGCCATTTTGTCCTATTAGTCTTTTCCTTACAGAAGCTTTTCAGTTTCAAGGTTCCGTTTATCAATTGTTGATCTTCGAACCTGAGCCATTAGTATTCCGTTCAAGCAGTTTTCCCGTACCAATGTGTTCAAGGCTCTTTCCCACTCTCTCTTCTGTTAGATTCAGTGTATTTGGTTTTGTGTTGAGGTCCTTGATCCACTTGGACTTGAGCTGTGTGCAGAGTAATAAACATGGATCAAATTGCATTCTTCTACATGAAGACCAGCACCATTTGTCAGAGAAGCTTTCTTTCTTCCATTGTATGGTTTTGGCTTCTCTGTCAAAGATCAAGTGTTTATAGGTATGTGGGTTTATTTCTGGATCTTTGATTCTATTCCATTGATCAACCTGTCTGTTTTTATCACTATTTTTCTGTAGTACAGCTTGAGGTCAGGGATGATGATTCCCCCAGAAGTTTTTTTATTGTCGAGAATTGTTTTGACAATTCTGGGTTTTTGTTTTTTTCCATCTGAAGTTGAGAATTGCTCTTTCCACGTCTGTGAAGAATTGTGTTGCAATTTTGATAGGAATTGCATTGAATCTGTAGATTTCTTTTGGTAAAATGACCATTTTCATTATGTTAACCCTACTGACCAATGTTCATGGGAGGTCTCTCCATCTTCTGAGGTCTTCTTCAATAATTTTTGTTCTTCAGGGACTTGAGGTTCTTGTCATACAGATCTTTCACTTGCTTGGTTAGAGTCACACCAGATGCTTTGTATTATTTGTGGCTATTGTGAAGGGTGTTGTTTTCCTAATTGCTTTCTCAGCCTGATTATCATATGTATAAAAGAAGGCCACTGATTTCTTTCAGTTAATTTATATCCAGCCACTTTACTGAAGTTGTTTATCAGTTGTAGAAGTTCTCTGGTAGAATTTTGGGGGTAGCTTATATATACTATCATATCATCTGCAAAGAGTGATATTTTGACTTCCTTTCCAATTTGTATCCTCTTGCTCTCCATTTGTTGTCTAATTGTTCTGGCTAGAACTTCGAGTACTACATTAAATACACAGGGAGAAAGTGGGCAGCCTTGACTTACCCGTGATTTTAGTAGGATTGCTTCAAGTTTTTCTCCATTTAATTTGCTGTTGGCTGTTGGTTTGCTGTACATTTCTTTTATTATGTTTTGGTATGTGCCTTGAATTCCTCGTTTCTCATGAAGGGGTTTGGATTTTGTCAAAAGCTTTTTGATCACCTAATGAGATGATCATGTGGTTTTTTTTTTCTTTTATTTATATAGTAGATTACACTGATGGATTTTCATATATTGAACCATCCCTGCATCCCTGGGATGAAACCTACTTGATTGTGGTGGAATGGTGTTTTTGATGTATTTTTGGATTTAGTTTATGAGAATTTTATTGAGTATTTTTGCATCGCTGTTCATAAGTGAAATTGGTCTGAAGTTCTCTTTCTTTATTAGGTCTTTGTGTGGATTAGGTATCAAAGTAACTATGGCCTCATAGAATGAATTAGGTAGTTGTCCTTCTGTTTCTATTTTGTTAGAATAGTTTGATTATTCTGTAATTGCATTTTTAATTTACTGGGGTGTAAAGTCTATGTATGTTTTATTTCATTCTTTTTAATTCATTCATACTAAAGTCAGGTGATTACATTTTGTACGGAGGTTTTACAAAAGTAAAGGCTATAAACCCCTTTTTTCTCTATCTTTGATAATAGTGAGTAATTGAATATAATTGCATTGAATTGAATATAATTGAATAACATCAGTTTTATTTTGAATGTCTCTTTTATATATGCTGTCCATTATCTTTTTATACTCTCTTAGTTCTAGCCTGCTCATCCCCTCCCACCTGCCCAAACCGAGACCTTTTGTTTGGAACACCATATCTACTGAGCTAAATTCCTAACTCTTGGATCTAAAGAGATATCATAGCAATTAGCTACTCTTATAGAGGCCTGGAGTTCGATTCTTCGCACTCACATTAGACATTTTATACCTTTCTGTAACTGGCATTTGTGAGCATACAGTTATTTGCACATGCCTTACCTTTATACTTTATGACTCTTGTTAGCCATTTATATATTTCTCTGAATTTTGTTTCTATTCTGTACCTAGTTATTTTTTATATTTATGTTTTGTTTATTGGGATGATTTTATATATATTTTATATATATAATATATATAACATGTAGTGTCAGTGTTTTCTCTCATTTCACTATTTGATTATTAATTTGCATAATCTTCTCTTATAGATTACTCTTAATAATGTTTGTTGTTTCTTCTTCTTTTTTTTCTTTTCTTTTTTACGGAGCTGGGGACCGAACCCAGGGCCTTGCGCTTGCTAGGCAAGCGCTCTACCACTGAGCTAAATCCCCAACCCCGTTGTTTATTCTTTATTGAGCACTCTTTCCTGTTTCAGTAGATTTGCCACCTCCTATAAAATATTTACTAGTATTAAAAATTAGGGAACATAAATTCTATATCTTTTTGCAAACCTCAGCAAATCACTTTTACATGCCTAACTCTCTGGATAGTAATAACCTTTCCATTAGTGTAGTTTTGATCAATATAGCATTGTAAATATGAATCCACATAATAAAATTAAAGAATTAAATGGATTATACAAATATATACACTATTTTGGTGGGTTCTTTTTAGACAGTGTTTTAAACATTATGTTGTAATTCAGTGTATTATCTTTTTAAGTGACTAGAGAACCTGAGACTTATGAAGGTTGAATGACTTGCTTAGAGCCATGGTATCTTTGTTAATAAATACATCATTACTTAATTTCTGGTAGTAGAAGGGATTGATCCTGGCACCTTGTTCGTGTTAAGCTACTAGTGAGGTGCACTACCAGCCCTCAGATTTCGTTTATTTTTAACTGTTGTCTGAATTGGGATATGCTAATTTTACAGTTAAGTGAGCTCAGAAGAAATTAGAATTAGTCTGTCATCTGGTTTCCATATTGATTGTTTACTTAAAGACCTTTAGAAATAAGACCCTTTAGTGTTTGTATGGTTAATTCCTAATTAGTTGAATATCCTGAGTATCTTGAGTTTCTGCTCTTCAGGATGCAATGGACAGTGCTCGGCTCAGTGCTGCCAAATCCTCCCCCATGATGGAGACAATCAACATGGTGAGTTCCAAACACAACTGAAAATATGGTTCTCCAAAGACCTAATGCTGTGTACCATGACACAAACCTAAGGGGATTTATTGATAAAATACTATGACTGCAATTGTTTCTTTCAAAATTCTTAAGGATTTGACCAGCATACAAAAATTTTGCTTATTTATAGACATTTTTCTTAACTACTAATAAAAGTAAATTGTCTGAATAGCAAAATTTGTCAAATTTCGTGTTACATGGAAAACTGCATATTAGGAGATCTATCTATAACTTGTATCTATTTTTGGTCTACTTATTTTAGTCAGGTTCAGTGATGTGTTATTTTTTTATCATCATTAATTATTTTTATTATTATCATTGTCGTTGTCATTGCTCTCTTGCCTACCTCTGTTGGAGAAATTTCTTTGGAAAAGAAAGGTGTAAGATGAGAGGCATTTTAATGAAATAGACAGCATAGAAGGTGGACAGGAACTGAGCGATAATGTTAGAAACGTGGAGTGAAGAGTTCGTGGCACTGGGAGGCTCTGAGAGCCTTGGCAGAGTCACCTTCTGGGCATTTCCTGTAGTGATTATTAAGAGCTTGCAAGCTACCAGAAATTGATTGCTAAGCAGATCATAAATGGGACAAAAGTCAGGTTTTAGTGTCTACTGGGGACTGCCGCCAATATTCTAAGAACCTTATGTTTAGTTTTATTATTGGAGCAAATGAGAGGAATATTTAGCAAACATCATTTATTTGGAAATATTTATAAGTAATGAAGTGTGTGCTTGTATTTTAAAAAATATAACAAGCTATGATAAATCATCTAAGAATCTGACTTATTTGGGGTCTAGTAGGCTAGCCCCAGTATGGAAGGTCAGTTGTAATCTAGGCATTTTACATTTGATATAGATTGATAGAGAGGGATTGAAGAGAGGTAATCATTTATTTCCTTTTAGTAAATTCATGCTTTTCATTATTTTGTTTTTCAATTTAATAGTTGTTTCTAATTTAATGTCAAACCATTAGTTAGTGAATTTTCTGTTTGTAGTACTGTAGTAGTTTAATTTTTCCAGAGCAAAATCAAACCAGTGATTTTTCAACTTAGTATTAAAACTAGTAGGTGCATATTTTGACAGACATAGTTTTTAAGTAAAGATATGGTACTGACTTAATTATCTGCTTAGGCTTACTTTTATATTTACTCTCTTTTCAAAGTGCCTGCAGTATCTCGATGTTTCGGTGCTAGGTGAGCTAGTTCCTAGATTATGTGAGCTGATCAGAAGTGGTGTAGGTCTTGGGACAAAGGTAAGATTTGTGTGTGCATGTGTGTGTGTGTGTGTGTGTGTGTGTGTGTGTGTGTGTGGGTGCGTGTGTGTGTGCGTGTGTGTGTGTGTGTTGGCGGTATGTGTGTGTTTTGCACATGCACGTGGAGGCCAAATGTATCTTTATTTTTATCTTTTTGGGTATCTTTCACTATTGCTTTCCACATTATCTTTTGAGAGTGAGTCTATCGCTGAACCAGGTGCTCACTGACTGCCTAGGCTGGCTGCCAGTGAGCTCAGTGGATCTAGCTCTCCCTGCCCTCACAGTTCTTAACATTACAGATATGAACCCAGGTTTTTTTTTTTTTTTAATTTATTTATTTATTTATTTATTTTTTATTAACTTGAATATTTTTATATACATTTAAAGTGTTATTCCCTTTCCCGGTTTCGGGCAAACATCCCTTCCTCCCCCCCTTCCTTATGGGTGTTCCTCCCCACCTCCCCCCATTGCTGCCCTCCCCCACAGTTTAGTTCACTGGGGTTCATTCTTAGCAGGACCCAGGGCTTCCCCTTCCACTGGTGCTCTTACTAGGATATTCATTGCTACCAATGAGGTCAGAGTCCAGGGTCAGTCCATGTATAGTCTTTAGGTAGTGGCTTAGTCCCTGGAAGCTCTGGTGGCTTGGCATTGTTGTACATATAGGGTCTCGAGCCCCTTCAAGCTCTTCCAGTTCTTTCTCTGATTCCTTCAACGGGGGTCCTATTCTCAGTTCAGAGGTTTGCTGCTGACATTCGCCTCTGTATTTGCTGTATTCTGGCTGTGTCTCTCAGGAGCGATCTACACTTCTGCACTTCTTTGCTTCATCCATCTTGTCTAATTGGGTGGCTGTATATATATGGGCCACATGTGGGGCAGGCTCTGAATGGATGTTCCTTCAGTCTCTGTTTTAATCTTTGCCTCTCTCTTCCCTGCCAAGGTGAACCCAGGTTTTTATGTTGATGCTAATGTGATCTTAGGTCCTCATGGTCCTCATAGTAGGTTCTTCACCTACTGAGCCATCTTCCCAGGTCACAGAAGTATATTTTTATAAGAGCAAATATGTGTTTGTGATAATTGTTTTAAACAACAAAAAAATGACCATCGTGTTTAAAAATTAATGTTTCTGTAAAACATAATCCACATTAAGTATTTTGTTTCTCTGGTTACATGAGTAACTTAAAATGTGTAACTGATTCGAAAGTATGTATTTATTTAAGATAAGGCCTCTTATAGTTTAGTGTAGTCTCACGCTTACTATGCAGTGAGGATGGCTTTGAACTTTGATACTTCTGCCTATTTTTCCTAGTGCAGTGATTACAAGTATCATGTTGTATACTGTCGTGCTTACATGTTTCAGACTCTGTCTTGTTTTTAGTATAGTCTTTTATGGTTACCATGTAAGTGCTCTTGAATTTTCTGTTATTACCAGTTAATGGAGAAGCTCACTTATCTGTTAGAGGAGTAATCATTTTAGATAGTAATTAGAAGTTTTCATGAAAGGTTTAATAGATGTTTGGGTAGAAAAATACCTTTTGTTTGTTTGTTTGAGAATCTTAAAAAGGTCAGATACTCCCTTTATCTGTTTAACTTTTCCTATTGTTAAATTTTTTTTGTTGTTTTAGACTAAATCTCATGGTGTCCCCACACTGCCTTCTTGCATCATAGTGCTGGGATTGTGCGTGTCACGGGATTCAGCCTTGCCTCCTTTTAGATGAAATAGATAACTCATTTCTTCATCTGAAAAATTAATACTTGAGTTCCAATTAACATATAAATCAGGAGAAAGTTAAAAATGCCAGCACTTTTTACCTTGCAGAGAAAACGGCTGTTCATGTCTCTGAGTGTTTCCCTCCTGTGTGTTTTCCGCATGCATGTCTTCTGCTTTATCTTCTCTAGAGGGTACACGATGCTCTGTTTATAACGGTGCATCATTTATTTCAGTCAAATAGGCAGCATCTGATTTTTCAGAATTTAAAGAGCTATTAAATACAGTACCTTTTTTTCTCTTTGTACATATAAAAACTGTTTTCTTAGGGATTTCTGGTCATGGAGTTGTTAATGCAGTTGTTTGTAATAACACGTGTTATTTCCAAAGTTATACTTGTCTTCTTATTCACACTTTAAGTTCTTACTCTTTTTTTTTTTCTTTTCTTTTTTTCGGAGCTGGGGACCGAACCCAGGGCCTTGGGCTTGCTAGGCAAGTGCTCTACCACTGAGCTAAATCCCCAACCCCAAGTTCTTACTCCTAAAATAATAATGTGTGTAATGATTTTAAAATGTTTTCCTTTTTCTATATTGAATCTCAGAGGGCTATTAGACTGTGTATGTTTTACCTTTAAATTATTGGTGCCTAAAGGAAGTAGTTTGATAGTGCATAGAGACAACAAACTTAGACCTTTGTTTTGGTGACCTTAAAGGGAGGCTGTGCCAGTGTCATCGTGTCTTTAACTACACAGTGTCCCCAGGACCTGACACCTTACTCAGGTGAGTTTTTCATATGTAGGGGGTACTGCTTCATGACTGTGTTTATTTCAGAGGGTTTTTTCTTTGTTTCATTTTGCTTTTGTTGTTTTTTTTTTTTTGAGACATGGTTTTTCTGTGTAGCTCTGACTGTCCTGCAAACTCTCTGTAGACCAGGCTGGCTTTGATCTCAGAGACCTGTCTGCTTTTGCCTTCTGAATGTTGGCATTAAAAGGCATGCACTACCACTGCGTGGCTATTTCAAAGTTTTAAAAGGAAAATTACTGGGTCATGTTTGTGTGCTTTGCATCCACTTAACCTCTGACCCAACCATTCTGTAAGCAAACTTTTATTGTCTCACAGTTAAGTTTGTCAGTAGCATAAGGATATAAAAGTATCTTTCATTCTGCAGAACGTTTTAATCGTTCAAAGCTAATTTTACATGAGTGCTTTTTTTTCTTCCTCGTCTAGATAGGCTTCTAGGTGAGATTCTATATCTACCTCTCATTTTTGTACCTTTTTTACGATATTCTGGACAGAAGTTAATTTTTAGTTTTGAATCAAATGAGATTAAGAAAGTAGGTAGTACACATAATATTTAAAAGACCTAAACTTCTATGTAGTAAACCTGATTAACAATATTTAGCCAACCACATAATTGACTGTTTTTATTATTTCTGTAGGTAAACTTATGAGTGCTTTGCTTAGTGGTCTGACAGATCGGAACAGTGTAATTCAGAAATCCTGTGCATTTGCCATGGGCCATTTAGTTCGGGTGAGTTGACTTTCATTCAGTTAAGCACAAGTCTGGTAATTCTATAGAGAAGTGATGAGAAGTGTTTGTTTTCAGACTTCACGGGATAGCAGCACTGAAAAACTGCTACAGAAGCTCACTGCCTGGTACATGGAGAAGGAAGGTACTTTTGTTAGTCATTCTAAATCTAGATATTAGCCAAATAAGCTGTATACTGTTTTGGTGGAAACATTTAAATTGCTTTATCTAGCTCACTTACCCTGAAAAATAGTTAAATAGCAAAATTTTGGTTTCTTTTCTTTAGAACCTATCTATAAGACCTCTTGTGCTTTGACAATTCATGCAATTGGAAGATACAGCCCTGATGTATTGAAGAACCATGCTAAAGAAGTTCTGCCCTTAGCATTTTTAGGCATGCATGAAATTGCTGATGAGGAGAAATCTGAAAAAGAAGAGTGTAATATGTGGACTGAAGTGTGGCAGGAAAATGTACCTGGTTAGTAAATGAGGTTGCAAAATAAACGTGTTTCCTATGAATACAGCTGGAATTTTTGACTCACATTGTCTGATCATAACTCTCCCAAGAAGTTCAGCAACATATATCACATTTTGAGCACATCCTGATTTATTTCTAAGTTTGCAAAGTGCCACTCAGAGTTCTTCTCTTTGACTTGCTACTTTTTGTGTGAGAGAGAATATAAACAGTATAAAGCAAGGGAGAGCTTTGTGTAGGTTAGCGGAGTGTAATGTGATCTTGTGTTGCCTTAGGGTGTTACTGTAGAGTTGTGTTTTAACCTCGATACACATTGTGATGATGACCTTTTAGAGTAACATTCCTGGCAGTGTGTCCAAGCTCATGAATTCCTACTGTTAAAGAAGCCATACTACCCACTGTCTCTCCAGTTAGCAGGTGGTATGCTTTATCAGCTGACAGTCACTGCTTTAAATGAATGACACTGACTTACTCACAGTTAAAAATTATCTTTTAAAAATTTTCTTGTCACTTAAGTGTTACAACTTCTCTTTCTTTTTCTTTTTAAATGTAGGTTCCTTTGGAGGTATTCGATTGTACCTACAGGAATTGATTACTATTACCCAGAAGGCTTTACAATCACAGTCTTGGAAAATGAAAGCCCAGGGTGCAATTGCTATGGCATCAATTGCAAAACAAACAAGCTCTCTTGTACCTCCTTATCTGGGGATGATACTGAGTGCATTGGTACAAGGCCTGGCTGGAAGAACATGGGCAGGAAAGGTAAAGGAATTCATGCTAAAGAATTGGGACTGGATCTTCCTGTAGAATAGGAATCTGATTTTCTGTGACTTTGGATTATTTTTGCAGCTAAATTTTCTAGCTAGAGGAAGACTGCCTAATTATCTATGGAATTTTATTTCAAAGTATGCCCCATATGTTCTTGATCTTGAATAAAGCATAGTAATACTGGAGATTGATCTATTTTTACATATTGAGCTTTCCAAGTTACCTCTTAAACGGTTACCATTTTGTGCCCACTGACCTTCAGTAGAGTCAGAACTGGTCGTATGTGAAACTGAGTGCACTGAACTGCTTTGGATCCTGACATCTTTGAGAGTTGGGAACTCTCAAGGGCTATAGAGAAGTGTGTATAGTGAGCATTCTATGGGGCATACATTCTATGGGGCAGTTTATGTACTCTGTTTCATAAAGGCCACTATTGGCCACCATAGTATTGTGGACATAGTACTGAATAGCCTGTAATCTTGATTACTAGTTCTTGGGCCTTTATGAATTAGAGATTCATGTGCACAGTGCATTAAAGGTGAGATAAATGTTACTTTTGTTGTTCTGAGAATGTAACGTGTGGGTTTAATAGTTTTCTTTCATCTTTAACGTATCAGGAAGAACTATTGAAAGCCATTGCCTGTGTAGTGACGGCTTCCAGGTAAATCTTCTTTTAATGAACTTATCATTTCCTAAAATGAAACTTAAAGTTGTAGCTTTCCTAACTACGCTGATGTTTTTGATTGAATCCTATATATAGTACAGAGTTGGAAAAGTCTGTGCCCAATCAACCCACCACAAATGAAATTCTTCAGGCTGTCCTGAAGGAGTGTTGCAAAGAGAATCTGAAATATAAGATTGTTGCAATCAGCTGTGCAGCTGATGTTCTGAAAGCCACCAAAGAAGACAGGTTCCAGGAGTTTTCGGACATTGTCATGCCCCTCATCAAGAAGGTAATGGCTGCCCATGTCATCTCTCAGCTTTTCATCCATCCTGGCTGTATGTTTTTGTTAGGTGGGACAAGGTTAGCTGCAAAATAGCAGAAAAATCCCAAAGTATTAAGGCTTCAAACAAGATGGAAGTTTGTTTCTCACTTGCTAGATGGAAGCCCCATAAATTCTTGAGGGATCCCCTTCTTACACATTACTCTCACGCTCTGTGGTTTATCTGGGTCCCAGGAGATGACAGAATAGATGAAGTACGGTCATAGTGAGCTCATAATTTCTCTCAAGAAAAGTTTTGTAAATGGAAACATCATGTTGATTCATGTTCCACCAGCCAGCACTTCATCACATAGCCCCCATTGGCAGCAGCTGAGGTTGGGAAAGGTAATTTTCCATGTGAACATCTAGTCTCTGCCTGTTGGAGGAGGATGAGAGTACCTATATAGTGAGCAGCTTCTACCTTTCCCTCGCTAGCGTGTGCACATGCCAAGTAGTTATTCAGTATAAACACAAGGAATACTGTGTGTTGTATAGTTTACCTCTGCATTGTCCTGGGGAAATTTTTGGTTAGAAAAAGATGACCTGCTTAATTTGGAAACCAATGTTTCAAAAAAATTTTTTTTTTTTAATAAATTGGGCATCATAAGGAAAGAAGGATGTCATTGGTTTCTTTACTTGTTTTGGTTTTCTGAGACAGACTCATTTATTTTACTGTAGTGCTGGCTGTCCTGGAACCCACCATGTGGTTATGTATACCAGGCTGGCCTCAAACGCACAGAGATCCATCTGCCTCTGCATCCCAAATGCTGGGATTAAGACATGTGCCATCATGCCTATTTATTTTTAAAGCATGAAATATTTTAAATATTCTTATGTCTTATGTTGCCCCTATTTCATATATTTGTTTTCTTTCAGTAATAAGGCTGCCTTGGTTATTTCTCTGATAATGTGTGGGTCTTGGAGGCATATTTTAAGTGGATTATATTGCCTATAAATTGATTGAATTACTTCTGGTCTTTTTACCAGTTTATCAAGTTTGTGTGTTTGAAACATTGCCAAGTTCTTTCCATCTTTAATTCTCCTGATCCAAATGCAGGTCTTTTTAGGTTATACTCAACATACTACATATATAGTATTTTCATATACAAATTGTTTAAAAGTATTTCTCAAATTTATTCGATATGTATAATTTTAATGCAAATGGAGAACTCCCGGTAGAGAGCTCAGCATTTAGTTCTTGGTCAATATCTCCTGTTCTACACTCTGTTTTAATAGTATAACTGTAGCTTTAATAGTATAACTGTAACTTTAAAGAAGGAAACATTAGAATTTCCTTCCCTCTCTTCTCCTCCCCCTCTTCTCCCTCCTCCTTTCTTCCTCTCCTTTCCTCCCCACTCCCCTCTCCCCCACTCCCCTCTCCCCCACTCCCCTCTCCCCACTCCCCTCTTCTTTCCTCTCCTCTGATATATCTTAGAACTCACTTGAAAGCATGGGAGTTCGTACAACCAAAGCTGAAGACGAAAATGAGAAGGAAAGAGAGCTGCAGCTGGAGTCTCTGCTGGGCGCCTTCGAGAGCCTGGGGAAAGCATGGCCTAGGAACCCAGACACCCAACGTAAGCACTGGAACACACATTTATACAAGTGCTGTAACCAGGAGTCACTTAGTAGAACATAGTTTTTTTTTCTGTGTGGCATAGTAATATCCCTTATGTAGTCTGAATATTAACAGTGAGAATTTTTACTCTTTCATTAGCAAATAAGAACCTGGATCACTGTATTACTAGGGATAGAATAAGAAAGAGAGATGGCATACTCATTGGCTTCTCTCCAGAGAACCTGATAAGTTTGATTTCCCAGTACCCACATATGTCATCCAAGGGCACCCATGTGATGCACAGATACACATGCAGGCAAAACACTCATACACAAAAGAAATAAGATAAAAATAAAATAAATCTTTAAAACAAAAATATCAAGAACTGGATGGCTTTAAATAACAAGAATTTCCCTCCACCTCCCAATTCTGGTGAGTAGAAGTCTAAGATCAAGTTGTTGGTGGGGTTGGTGTCTTCTGAGATTTCTCTCTTTAGCTTCTGAGTGCTTGCCTTTCCTGTCTTCACATGGCCTCCCTCTGTGTTGCTGTGTCCTGATCTCTTGTAAGGGGATTGGATTAGTTTCCTTCCATATGAGTCTTTTAAATAAGTGTATCTTCTAGTACAGCACACTAATGTTGGTTGTACAGTTGGATGCATAACAACCACAAAGTACTTTGTGTAGATAATTTGACTGTAAAAGTTTTGTTAACTTTGAATTCGTAGCTATTCTCTGATAAACTCACAATAAATATTAAGAGTTCCTTCCTTTCAAAATCGCCTGCCTTGCCGTCATGTCTTCAGTAAGCAAGTGATAGCTGTTTTATTGAGAAACTCATGACAGAGATTTTCAGAATTAAACATATATTTACAGAAAATTGAATAGTAAGTCATGATTATTAGTTCAAGTTGTAGTTACAACGTATTGACAAGGCCATTACATTTAAACAGGTGCTATTTAAGTTTGTCTTGTTCTGGGAACTATACTCTGTCCCATTGACAGTCTTTGTGTTAATTATTTGTAAACTCAGGCATAACATTTTCTTTGAGCCTATCATTCTTTGTTTAACATATGAAGAATTTCCTAAAGAAACTATCAGTTTGTTAGTAGTATTATGGATTATAGTAGAAGTTGGATTGCTTGATACCATTAGCATGAATGACTGTTGCTTAATAGCCAGAGAAAGTTGAAAAGGGAATTACATAGGAAAGGTAGCATCCCACGCAAAGAGTTTTAACACAAGACATGGAAGATGTACGTTAGTTAACCAGACACTGAGTAGAGCCAAGGATGCTCTCTAAGAATGTCAGTGTTGCATACGAGCCTCTCACATTTCATAGTGTCAGCGGTAATTCCTGGTCTTTGTCTTTTTTTCTCTAATTTATAGAGAAACACATTACAAGCTGATAGGGGTAGAATTTTTACCTCTTCCTCTCATGTTTTATATTTTAACCTTATTAAATTTTATAGTAGATATCCAATTTATGACCTGCCCTTTGGCCTTGTGCCAGCAGGTAGCTATGAATGTGGCCTGACATGTTGAAGTGACCGAAGTTTGGAAAGCCCTGTTCAAAGCATTTAAAATCAACTTCTATTTTTTATTTTTGTTGAGTTTATTCTCCTATCAGTATATTAATTGTATAATGATGGTGACAATTGTGATCAGACTAGCTTACGATAAAAGACAACTGACCATTGATAAACCCACAGTTGGAAGAGTATTTAAGGGTACTTAAGGGTTCCAGACCTTTTGGTTTTATTAAGGGAATTTACAAGGGAAGGGGAGTATAGCTAAGCTATTGTCTCTATTTGCCTTATTGTCTCTAATGCCTTAAGATCAAATCATTAGAATACGTGTGTGTGTGTGTGTGTGTGTGTGTGTGTGTGTGTGTGTGTGTGTGTGTGTGTGTTAATGTTAATGGCTTGGGGAAAATTCCATGTCTTTAGTTAAATTGCCCTCACCTTACTCCACTTTAGTCTTTGTCTAATGCTACTTTCTGTTTTTTTCTCCATCCTTTGTTATCTTACATATTTCTTCCTCTTTCCCACTTGGTCATCTGCCCAGGTTGTTATCGTCAGGAGATGTGCAAACTGATGTGTGAGCGGCTAAGACTCAGCACATGGAAAGTGCAACTAGGTGTCCTCCAGTCAATGAACGCCTTTTTTCAGGGGTAATGTGCTTCATGATTCAGGTTTTTATTTTATCTCCCTATTGAATGGATTCCTTAACCTTTACACATTCTTCTTTCAAAACAGAAAAGATTCTTTTCTCATACAGTATATCCTAATTATAGTTTATTCTCCTTCTACTCCTCCCCGTTTCTCCCCACTTTCCCTCTCCTCTTATCCACTCCGTTTATGTCTCCCATAAAGCTCTCTTTAGGCTTCTAAGAGATAACAACCAAACATGACAAAATAAAATACAATAAGATGAAACAAAAACTATCACAGCAACCCAGTGGGAAGAAAAGAGTCCCAAGAGCCATCACAAGAGTCAGAGAGCCACTCGCTGTCCTAGTCAGGAATCCCATAGAATTTTAAGCTAGTAACTGTAAACTATACGCAGTGGACAAGCTGTAGAGCCATAAAGCCCTGTGCTTAGTGTTCCAGTCTCCGTGAGCTCATGTGGCTCTTACTTGAAGTTGGTGTCCTCCTCCCTTCTTGCTCTTAACAGTTTTTCTACCTCTGTTTCCTAGGAATTTCCTGAGCTCTAAGGGGAGGGATTTGATGGAGACCTCCCATTTAGACTCTTTCCCCACATTGTCTGGCTGTGGGTCTCTGCATCTGTTCCCATCTGCTTCTGGTGGAAGCCTCTCTGTTGATGACTAGATAAGGCACTGATCCATGAGTATAACAGAATATCATTAGGAGTCATACTATTGATACTTTGATACTTTTTATTTTCTTCTTAGACCAGTAGTGTTTGGTTTTATGCTAGGTCTCTGGGCTATCTAGTCTCTTTGTTCTTGGTTACCCAAGCAGTGTTGGATATGGGTTCCTTCTTATGGAGTGATACATAAGTCAAATCAGACATTGGATGGATTCTCCCACAATTTCTGTGCCACCATTGCCCTAGCATATTTTGCAGGGAGGACAGATTTTAGATCAAACGTTTTATGGCTAGGTTGTTGACATTTCTATTTTGGTAGATTGCTGTGTACCTTCCCACACCAAAGAGACAAGAACGTAAGGGTGAAGGCTACATGTAGGCACCAGCTCATCTTCACCATGTTTAATGAGTTGTGTGGATGTTGTCCTCTGCATTGGGGCCCCGATTTTAGTTTGCAGAGAGCCACCCTTTTTCTTAACAGCAACTTGGGTAGTTTGGGGATTTCCATGGGATCCCCTTGACCAACAGCTCAATTGAATACAACCCAGTCCTGCTACTGGGATCCTTGCCTGGCAACAAGAGATGATCAGCTGAGACTCTATCCCATTACTAGGAGTCCTCATTACTATCACCTTCATAAATTCCAGGTTTCCACTGTGCTAGGTTTCTACATCACTGTATGAATGCCTACCGTTTTCAGCCATTTCTCCCCATATTTTCCCTCTATCTCCCCCACACCTTGCCTTTCCCTGCCTGCTCCCATCCTTATTCTCTCCCAATCTGCCTGTAAATCCAATTTTCCCCTCCCAGGGAGATCCATGCATCTCCTCAGACTTCTTCTCTTTACCTAACCTCTCTGAGTCTATGGATTGTAGCTTGGTTATCATTTACTTAATGGTTAATATCCACTTATAAGTGAGTATATATAAAATTTATCTTTTTGGATATAGGCTACCTTATTCAGAATGATTTCCTAATTTCATCCATTTGCCTTCAAATTTCATGATGTCATTTTTTTAAACAGCTGAGTAAGACTCCAGTGTGTAAATATACACATTCTTATAATCAGTTTAGATATTACGAGTGTCTAAGATAACATGGTAAGATGGCATGTACAGATAGAAGTTATGTTAGGCAGGTTTTAAATGGTTAAGAGTCGCATTATACATCACTTTTACACTTACAGGTTAATGCTTCTGGAAGAAGAGCATGCAGATCCTGAAGCTCTGGCTGAGATTCTTCTTGAAACTTGTCAATCAATTACGTATTCTTTAGGTGAGTAAGTAACAAGAACTTGAGTGATTTGTTGTTGTTGTGGCTGTTGTTTATTTTGTTTTTGGTGTTTATGATCAGGCACAGTCCCTCATGCAGGCCACTCTACCAGTGAGCTGCATCCTCACCCCTTTTTTATTCTGAGTTAGGTCTCTTTGTGTTACCTGGGCTGAGATTCACTTTATGGCCCCAGTCACCAAGGTAACTAGGATTATAGCTTGTGTCCCCAATACTTGGCTTAAGTAACCCTGATTTTAAAACTAAGGAGCTGAGTCTCAGGATCTAGACTTCTGGAACAACTACTGACTGTTCTGTTTATGTGCCACATGTCCCCCAGCAAGGGTATGTTATCTAGAATTACAGTAGACTTTTAGATTGTACCTTTACTTTATGTCAGTTTTAAACACTAGTTCCTAGTTTATAAAATAGTTGTTAAAATAGGTTAGTTAGTACGTATATATACTTTATGTTTTTCCTTTTATGTTTAAAAGTGTATTACTTACAACTTGTCCCTTTATTACTAAATTCTTCAGTGTATATTCCTTTTTATAACATCATTATGGTATCAGATTTATACAGTTTTGCATGGATGCAATGTTTTATTGTTTTTCCCCTCATTCATACTTTAATTTCTTTAATAATTTTTTGTAGGATCTCATATTCCTTATTACTCCCCATTAAAACATTACAGTCAAGGATCACATATAAAATATTATATCTTTTAGTCTCTTCATCAGGTACACTTCTTCAGCTTCTTGTTCTCTTATATTACACTCATGATTTTGCAGGATAAAGTCTTTCCCTCTCTCCTTTTTGGAAAAAAATAATACATTTGCTCTTTGTCTGACATTTCCTCAGGCTTGGATCTGGCTTATGAATTCTGATGCTAATGATAACAATTTTTCTTACATCAAGGGGCATGCCATGTCCACAGCTCTGATTTTCAAAGATAATTTTGTTTACCTAATTCAAGGTACCATGGTTTTTCTCTATAGTATTGTTCTTACTTTTTTTTTTTAATGTCTAATAGGTAGTGCTTGAAAACATGCTATTGCTACCTGCCTTACCTCCAGGAACAGGCTGCACTACCAGAGTCCTTTGAACCCATGGATAAAAAACACAGACACACACAGTTGTTCAGTTTCGACTTGCCTTTGACACAATTGCTGGGTGCTACTTATCTCCCACCTGGAAAAGCATGCCCTTATCAATACTCTGAGCTCCTCTCCACCTGCCCAAACTTTAGCTGCTCAGTTATATCTAATCCCACCTAAACATCCCCAACTGCCCACTTGTAGGATCAGCCTGTGGCCATACAGTCTGAGGTATAACATGGCTGGTTCCCTTTTTCCCCTCTCTCCTCGCATCTGTCTCTTTGCCTGAACTGGAAGTTCTGCCTATTCTTTCCATCCAGCAATTGGCCCATGGCTTCTTTACTGACAGATTAAGAACCAATTGGGGAACAGGACCTTAGCATCAGAACCACCCCTACAACATACTTTAAGATTATTCAAATAATCTCTTCGAAATTGTAACTGTTAAACAGTCCATAAAAATACAAAATAAGGCCATGTAAATGTACTTCTCTCCAAGGTGTTTGCTTTAGATTTTTACATACATTTGTGATTCTTCTATGAGCCAATTTAATATTAACCATTTAGTAGCTGGCATTTTATTTTGAACAAGATTATTCTCTTTTTCTTTATTTATGCATCATTAACTGGTATTAATTCATACCCCCTAACCTCTTAATGCTTTGTAATTAATTATTTTTTAGGATTTATTTTTAATTATGTGTATGTACAAATAAGTACTAATGTCCACAGAGGCCAGAGGTGTTAGGCCCTCCTAGAACTGAAGTTACATGCAGTTGTGAGCTGCCAATGTGAGTGCTGAGACTTGAACTCTTGGCCTCTGCAAGAGGATTATATGCTGAACCTTCTCTCCAGCCCCTGATTATTTTTATTAATTAGTTAATTGTTTAGGTGTCCCAGGTATGGTTAATGGAAGTCTTTTAAAGCTGAATGCCCTGTCCTTTTGATGGGTCACTATTGGTTTTTATAATACATCTTCCCTGCTGTGGACTAGGATGCATATTAGTTTTTGTTTGACAGTTGATCAAAAAAATTCGATGCCTTTTGTAAAACAGTGTGAACCAACACAAAATTGGTTTTATTGGTAATTTTTGGAAATAGCTTGCATTTCTAGATATAGAATAGAAAGCTAACAAAATTGTCTTTTTAGGTTTGAAGGTATCCCTAGATGATATTCTTCAGTGAAATGAGGAGGATCATGAAGATCCAAGATTTGTCTTAGGTGTGACGTGCTGATGATTGTGCATTTGGGATAATACTTTTAAATATCTCACATCTAAGATGGGTCTTTTAAATATTACCACTTAGGATTAATGGCTGGCTATCTATAGCGCCTCAAAACAGTGTGTGTGGACATACAGCATAATTTAAGTATTTGATAATAGTTATTGAATAGACCTTTACTTCAAGAATGAATCCATAAGAGTTTTAACTTTTTATCTTTCAGTAACATTAATTTAATTTTGGAAGTTCTCTTTTTACAACATACTCTTGAATTGCATATTTTTCTTCTTAGAAAATAAAACCTACTCATCTGTGAGAACAGAAGCTTTATCTGTGATAGAATTACTGCTTAAAAAACTTGAAGGTGAGTTCTTCATAACTTTGATTAGAGCACCATAAATCCAAGGTACATCCTGTGAAACACTTCATAAAATTTTTTCTGTTTTGCATATATGGTATAAAGTGCGTATTAATGTATCTGTACATACAAGTAGACTATAGAGAACTAAAATCATTAAATTTTAATTTCAATCTTGTTCTTTTCGTTTATATATTTCTAATGAATTATTAAGCTATATTATCATAAAGTAATAAAGTTTTGTTTCTTTCATGAGCTCTGTCATACTCTTGGTTAATTACAAGAAGTGGTTGGCAGTGATAGAGTAGACTTGTTTGCATGTAAATAATAGGACACAGCAAGAAGACGGCCAGGTTATTTTATCAAAGACCCACTTGAGTTACCATATTTGACAACAGCTTACTTTTAGTCCTGTTTCTTTTCTTTCTCCTTTTTCTTCTTTATGAAACCTTATAAATTTTATGTTGTGTCAATGGTAGAAGAAAAATGGCTTTTTTCCCTCCCAGTATTAAATATCTGTTACTGGTTTCAGGGAGGGCCCCTTCTGCCCTCACTGCCTTCTCTTTTTCCTATTCTGGTCCATGAGCTAATAGTGAAGATGATGAAACAGTTTACTTCCCACCCTTGTGAATTGGTGTTTGTACTTTTTCCTCTTTCGGCCAGAACCTGTCATAGGTTTCTACAAAATGGGCCCTTTAGTCTCAGAGATATCATATGATCTATTTTTTTCTTGTTAAAATAAAAAGGCATAGGCACTTGGCCATATGGTTGAATTCTCAGTTTTCCAGGTAACTTTCTTGAAGCTGGACATGTTGGTACAGGCCTGTAATCCCGGCCTTGAGAGGTAGAGGTAGAAGATCAGGAGTTCAAGGCCAACTTGAACTACATGAAACCCTGCTAACAGTTATAGTACTTGCTTGAAGTCACATCACTAGAAAATAACAGCATTATCAATGGAGTTAAGATTTGCTGTGCTTCCTTGTTTTTAAAACTTTGTAGTATTTATTTGGTTCTTTAGGGCTTTTGTGTAAGAAAGGAGTAATAAAGTATTAACTATACAATTATAAAACCTTTTAAGGTGCTTCTTTTTATGAGTCTTACTAAATAGCATTCTGTTATGGTTGAAGTGACTATCTTGCTCCTGTGCCTTGATACGTCATTCTTCCCTCTGTGCTTTGGTAGTTTATCTCCCCAATGTCTCAGTCTCACTCATACTAGGGAAAGGGTGGAACTCCCCAACCTGCTTTCAGGCTGTTGTCAGAAATTGGGTTTGAGACACCTGACCAACCTGTGATTGTTATATACTGTGCTCTTAATTATAGAGTTGCTGTGTGGTTGTTTGGGGAATAGGATATAGAAAATTTTTATTCTTATTCTATAATGATTTTCTTTGTTTTCCTTCCCTTCAGAAGGTAAACAGTGGGAAAGTTTGACAGCAGAATGCAGAAGACTTTTGATTGAGTCTTTAGCTACTATGGAGACAGACAACAGGCCAGAGCTGCAGGAGAAAGCCTCAGTATTGAAGAAAACACTTGAAAGTCTGGAATGAATGAGGAGGGGAAAAACAAACAAGTGCCATGTTCTTTCGGGATTGAAAATAGTGGTGATTTTTTAAAAAACAAGTGGGGGAAAGTAAAGGTTACTCTGTAGCATGCATCATTCCGTGGCTGAAATAAAAAAAAAAAAAAAAAGCCTTAAATTTTGCTCCTTATTAGCTTTATTTTACTTGTCTTTAAAGTATGTGGGCTAAGTGAACTATTAACTTGGGTTTTTGAAAGGTAGTTGTAAATATGTCTGGCAACCATTGTTGCCGAAAGAACTGAAACTATTATAAATGAAATACAGGGCAAGCAGGATTAAGATCTTAGCACTACATCCATGCTGAACTCGCTGTAGAAAGGGATCCTGTAAGTCACTCGATATGTAACCTTACTTCTTGCGCTCCCTAAGATATAGGATTGGGATGGCAAAGCCTTTGAGGCCAGGAGCCAAGGCCACAGACCCAAAGTTTAACATCCTGCCTTGGATATTTTTCTCAGCCTCTTACCAAACCAGTGTTTATCCTGCCCCTATCCTAGAAATTCCCAAAGTGAGGTACATTTTAGAGTGTCATACAACAGTTCTCATTCTAGAGCTAAACTGACTCTTATCACTGGACTCTGAAACTCACATGCTATGCATTTCCTGTGCATAGGTGGTTACTTTTCAGGGAATGGTTTATTCAGCCTGTTTATAGGTTGAGAATATTCGAACTTCATAAAATTCTGATTGCTGTCATGTTACCGGAAAATAAAAGTAGATTGGAGTAAGATTAGAGCAAGTCTGTCTGTATTTGTGATCATGTATTTTTCCAAAATCTAAAATAGCAGTAAAAATTAGAGATTGCCTTGGTTTAGACCACTTAAAAACCTGGAAACAGTAACTTAACGCTTTCTACTGTCATGCATACAGTGTGACTTGGAAGGAAGGATGGGAAGCCTTTTAGTTAACTGTCTGAAATTAAATGCCCTCTCTCAAATTAGCATGGTACCACTTCAAGTAAACTGCTGTTGCCAGGGTCTTCCCTCTGCTTTCTGCTGCTCCTGTACCTGCTGAAGGGTGCAGGGTTGTTAAGTTTATGGTAAGCTAAAACCTCTAGCTTGTCTTTTTGGAGCACAAGATTGATTTATATATTCAGTACTATCTCTTTGATGACATCAACACCTGGAATCTTCATGGTCAGTATTTTTGGTCGAAACTCCATGTTTAGTTTGGTAGTCTGCAGACCAGTGTATTTCAAATATTTTTAACTGTGACTCACAATAAAAATAACTTAACATCTGATTCAGAATGTGTGTGTGTCTGTGTGTGTGTGAGTGTTGGTGTATGTATATGTGAATGTAAAGCCTTTAACTGAACTATTTCATGAAGAAATACTTAGTTGCTAAGTTTGATACACTTTAATCTCTTTGTGTCTCACTGTTGTAAATGTTCTTCAGACTCACTCAATTCATTTCCTGATTCACAAACTAGGTTGCTATGTAAGTTTGAACAATACTGCCACTGATAACACCTAAACTTCTACTGTATTTGAAACTGTTTCTGACTGAAGCTCTCTACTGAAATGCTCATGGCTCATTTGGTATCATCTTTGCTGATACTAGACTACAGTAGTGAGTTTGTAGAACCTTGTGAGTTCTAAAGAATCTGTCGTAGAATTGCATTTAAGAATGGCTTTTGCTCTAGAGAAAAACAAATGGTTTCAAATGTTCTTTTGAAAGATGTGGCCTCTCAGGATATGATGTTTTCTTTTTGGATCAGCATTGAATGCATTAAGGACCTACCTGACTTTCATTTGTAGTGTCCAGGACGCTGCCTTGGCAAGAATGCAATGCAGGTCAGGTATGTTGTTGAAGATGAGAGGGTAAGGGCAAGAATAATGTACTTGGTCTGTAGCAAATGTTGAAACCTCATCCAATTTTCTGCTTTTTAAATTTTTTTGTTATTTAACATTGGGGATTTCCCTTGGTGCTGAGATGGTGCTAAGACACCTGAACCTTAGTGCTATTGCTTTACATGTCTTTTACTTTCCTGAGCACATTTCTAATTATATACTTAATGCCTTCATGCTCGCCAGCAAATCATCTTCACAGCTAGTAATGCTGTGTTTCAAATATACTTTATGCTTGGTATACATATATGTTTATTTTAGAAGGTTAATCAGGACTCTGTAATTGTAGAATGTTGGTACTGGTGAACACGTGGTAAAGTACCTGTACATGCATATATCATCAGTCTTTATTTGCCAAAGCTATCTTGAATGACTTGATTTTTCTCTATATATTCATTTCTGTTTGTCACACAAATAACTAGTTTGGAAGACTTGTTCCTTATTCCTGCCATTAGTTCAGTAACTCTATCTTTATTGAGACGTGAAAAATGTCTGGATTGTAGCAGTTGGGTTGAATATGAAAATGGTCTATGGTTTGGTGGTCAAGAGTAGCTGTTTCATTGAATGTTCATGTCCTGCTTACACTTTCTTGGGGATCTGTCTATAACACAGTCCACTTACCAAATCCCCATTGCTTTGCCCTTCCTTTTTTTTTTTTTTTTAAACTCATGTATTTACAGTAAGAAAAGAATAAAGATGTGACCTCACTGGTTGGTGCCCTATCAGCAGTTGTGCTGTCTGAGCACTGCCTGCCCTTGTGGAACATTTCTACCTGCTGCTGTCACAGTATATTCATGCTGCTTGTTAAGTTCAGGGAGTTATTTTGACATTGGCACTTACGAAACTGTGCAATCTGTCATTAAATGGATGTATATGTAACAGATTTTTGTATTTTATATGCAACTTCATAGATCCTCTGCAATATGTACTTAGCTACCTAAGCATGAAATAGACTTATTTGAAAGAAAAAAAACCTCACTTACTCCCCAAAGATATTAAATGGTAAATAAAAGTTGCATGACCTGGCATTTTGATGTAGTGCTTTAGTTTTTACTAGTTCTGTAGGAAAGTAATCTAACTGCTAACACGTTGACTGTTACACTTGAGGAAGGAAAGAAGCCCCACTATTCTCAGCTATGTCTAATTAATAAAAATTGCTGGCTTAAATGTCTGGGGTACTTAAGTTCCAAAACATCATGAACTGCCGCTGCTGCCACATCTCGGAAGAAAATTGTTTTATAATACAATTTTCTGGTAAAAGTGACTTTCCATGAGCAAGTGGAGACAGCAGGCAGTTGTGTTGATCACGGCGAATGTACATCATTGTGGACAGTGATGCTTAGGTACAGGAAAACATACTTGCAGTATAGAAGATAGGATTAAAGCATTATGTTGATTAGTCACAGGTAAAAGCTTACCAGCTTGAGCCGTTAAAATGCCTTTAGTAGTCTTGTCATACTGGCTTTGAATTGATGAGAAAGGATGGAAATAGCCAGTCTTTCAAATGATGTTTATGGAATTATTTAACAGTTTCTTTACCTTTAAAATGGTATGTTTAGGGATTGGGGGGTAAGATGGTTGATGAAATGTTTTTTCTAGATAACTATTAATAAGAGTTGATAAGAAAGGAGAAACTAGGATATTCTGAGGAAAGGAGATAACTAATAGTAAAGACAGATGAAAAGAATGGAAGATTTGGAATGTGATGAAGAAAAGAAACAGCTCACGACTCTAACCCTGGCTTTCTTGCCTGGGAGGGGACCATGTAAGTACAACTAGAAGGTAAGTCAGGCAGCCCTGTTGATGACAGACTGGCAGCCTATAGGAGATGCCCCTAGTCTTCAGAAGTCTTAAATACAGTGTGACAGCGACTCCTACACTGCTAGGCTAGCTCTAGAGACGAAATCTATTTCCTTTTTCTGTACATCTCAGGTTGCTTTATAGCCAGGTACCTTTACCTTGAGAGGGAATCTATTTGAAAGATGGAGCAATCTTAGAGATATGTGAAACGGCATCTCAGGGACCCTAAGGATACCCTGCCACAGTGTCTTCATGGGAAAAGGTTGTAAGAGGCAGCTGTGCCGAGGGCCAGATTTTAAGTTTTGGGAAGGTGTGGTGGTCCTGCCTTCTGTGGCTACCTGTTGGTTACTGCAGAGGCCTTGAAGGATTGTTTAGCCTCAGACTTGCCTTCTCTGTGTTTATGGTTTGCTGTTAAATGAGACTGCTGTGGTGGGTTACTAGGATTCCATAGCCGCCTGCCTACCACAGGGGATTTATAGCTAGGGAAGGTAAGCCCAGCAGAGAACCATTGATTTTGAAAACTTGAATTGGGGAGATCTAGAGAAAATAAATATACATTTAGGTACATAGGGCCTGCCAAAATTGAACTGTAGGGTTAAAATGTTCAACAATCAGTGACATTGAAGAATAATAGAGTTACTCAACAAAGAATGGTTCAGGACTAGATGGATTCACAATTGAATTGTGCCAACACTCAAAATTATTCCATAAAAATTGAAAAGCATATTTCTTTATTGATCCTACAAATCTGGCATTCAATATGTAATGAATACAACAAAAACTATAGGCAATTTCCTTAATACCTACACAAAAGATTTTAACTTTATATTGATTCTTTGTGAGTTTCACATCATGTACCCAGTCCTACTTCTCTCCTTGTCCTTTTGTATCTGCCTTCGACCCTGAGGCAAAGAATCTTAATACTACAAATCAAATTCAACAGCAGAATTAAGATCATATACCAAAATAATGTTGGTTTCACCTCAGTAAAGGTGTCATGTTAAAGGAAAATCAATAAATAGAATATAGCATACAATAGATTAAGTATATAAATCACATCACTAGATGAAAAACCTTTGACAGAAATCCATATGATAAAAGCCGCAAAGAAACTAGGAATACAAGGACCAATACCTTACTATGATAAAGGCTGTATATGTAAAAGTCGTATAGCCAATATTTTACAAAATAGGAAATGAATGTTTAGAAAACATCTCTAAAATCAGAGATGGCGGGGTTGGGGTTCAGTCCCCAGCTCCAAAAAAAAAAAAAAAAAAAAAAAAAAATCAGAGATGGCACAATGTGTTTCCCCACCTAAATATAATACTTGAATTTTTGGCCACAGCCATAGGCAGGGGGAAATAAAGGGAAGCAAGCCAGACTGGAAGAAATCAAATTATTTCTATTTGTAGATGATATTTCTGGGGAAATTAAGTGTAGAGGAATTTTAATCCAGCAACGTGGCTACTCTGGCTAAGATAGGAGACATGCTCTAAATACACTCGATCCTAAACAATGAGGGTAAAGTTAGTGTGTAGAAGGAAATACCCATGCTTGAACGTGATGTCTAATTGAGAGACAAAATGATGAATCAGGAAGATTTGACAGAATAGCATATGCCCAACTCTCACAATAACAGAAGAGAGAGACTACTTAAGAGGGAATAGTGCAGACAGGAGGAGAGAAGCAGTTTTGCCAAGACAGTTATAGAGACAGGTTGCAGAGAGAACAAACAAGCTAGACATAGGTGAAGACAGAATGAGCCAGAGAATGAGAAGGGGCCAGGTTAGGACATGCTGCCAAAATTAGTATGAGGCCAAGCAGAACAATTCAGTCAGAAGCTGAAAGCCAGTTTGAATCAGCATGAAGAGTTTTGAACAGAACAGCTGAGTTGAACCAACCAGCCAGAGTTCAGAAAGAGCTAAAATAGGTGAGCTTATTCAGCATAAGTCTCAGAAGCTGAAAACATTCTAAGCCCAGATAAGATTGTGCAGATGTTAGGAATTTCCAGAATTAGGCCTAGGTTAGCAGATACCTCGGGGACAATTCAGGTGAATAAGAAATCCTTTGACAATTGAGTGCCCTCTCAGGAATTTTAATCTTGTTAATAAAAGAATTAAGAACAAATTCAGATAAAAAGTTCCAGGACAATTTTTTTTATTAATTTTTTTTTATTAACTTGAGTGTTTCTTATTTACATTTCGAGTGTTATTCCCTTTCCCGGTTTCTGGGCAAACATCCCCCTAACCCCTGCCCCCCCCTTCTTTATGGGTGTTCCTCCCCATCCTCCCCCCATTGCCACCTCCCCCCCAACAATCACGTTCACTGGGGGTTCAGTCTTAGCAGGACCAAGGGCTTCCCCTTCCACTGGTGATCTTACTAGGATATTCATTGCTACCTATGAGGTCAGAGTCCAGAGTCAGTCCATGTATAGTCTTTAGGTAGTGGCTTAGTCCCTGGAAGCTCTGGTTGCTTGGCATTGTTGTTCATATGGGATCTCGAGCTCCTTCAAGCTCTTCCAGTTCTTTCTCTGATTCCTTCAATGGGGGTCCTGTTCTCAGTTCAGTGGTTTGCTGCTGGCATTCACCTCTGTATTTGCTGTATTCTGGCTATGTCTCTCAGGAGAGATCTACATCCGGCTCCTGTCGGCCTGCACTTCTTTGCTTCATCCATCTTGTCTAATCGGGTGGCTGTATATGTATGGGCCACATGTGGGGCAGGCTCTGCACTTGATCTTAGCTAAAAGGCCGAGAAGCGATGTGGGGCAGGCTCTGAATGGGTGTTTCTTCTGTCCCTGTTTTAATCTTTGCCTCTCTATTCCCTGCCAAGGGTATTCTTGTTCCCCTTTTAAAGAAGGAGTGAAGCATTCACATTTTGATCATCCGTCTTGAGTTTCATGTGTTCTATGCATCTAGGGTAATTCAAGCCTTTGGGCTAATAGCCACTTATCAATGAGTGCATACCATGTGTGATTTTCTATGATTGGGTTACCTCACTCAGGATGATATTTTCCAGTTCCAACCATTTGCCTACGAATTTCATAAAGTCATTGTTTTTCATAGCTGAGTAATATTCCATTGTGTAGATGTACCACATTTTCTGTATCCATTCCTCTGTTGAAGGGCATCTGGGTTCTTTCCAGCTTCTGGCTATTATAAATAAGGCTGCGATGAACATAATGGAGCACGTGACTTTGTTATATGTTGGGGCATCTTTTTGGTATATGCCCAAGAGAGGTATAGCTGGATCCTCGGGTAGTTCAATGTCCAGGACAATTTTAATGGAGTTTTAAGAGGAAGATCTCAGGATGGGCAAAGTAAATATTGGGTGCTTCCAAGAGGAGGAAAATAGAGAAGGCAAAGTTGTGTTATCTTTTTGAGTTAGACATGGGGATTAGGCAAACCAGGCCAAAAAGTAGTCACATGCAAAAGGAGGTAGGGAGTATTTCAGAAAAAAAGTGTCAAGTTCAAAGAGTCAGTAAACTTATGCTTAGGGGAAAATATGGGAAAATGGTACTTATCTGATTCAGAAAGTTGGCCAGACTTAAGAAGATGTGACTAGGGCTCTAAGCAACTGCACTAAGGGTGGACTTCCTGGGAGGAACAGGGACATCTCAGTAAAGGGGTAACTATTCCTTCTATCTTTTTAATGTGGTTTAAGGTGAAGCTGCCTTCCTGGGGCAGATGATTGACTGCCCTAACTAGACTGTTAGTCTCTACTCAGGCCAGAGCTCCCGTTCTTTTCGCTAGAAGTAATGCTTTCCATTGATTAGGAAATGGGCTGAAATTGGGAGATTGATATAACCTATTTTTACCAAGAAAATTCAGATGTCCAGTCCTGAAGCTGCCCACCAGAAGCACTTAGTGCCTAGACTAGAGTTTTAGTTCCTTATGGACAGCCTCCAGGTTGGGGTGTTCACTTAGGAGATAAGAACCCTTTGTTCCTTTCTGAGATTCCTGGCTAGAGAACCAATGGCATCGCTGGAACTGCTGCTTTTGAGATCCCTGCTCTGAGCTGTTTGTTCAATTCCTATTTTCTGTTCTGAGTTTGATTTTACTTGGAAGAGCCTGAAGACTTACAGCTAATAAATATCTTCAGCAATGTATCCTGGTACACAGATCGGCATAGCTTTCCTTATATACCAAAGTGAGCATGCTGAGCAAGAAATCAGGAAAATAGTAACAAAACCCAAGAACAAAGGAATCTAAGAATAAACCTAATGAAAGGATATAAAGTCCTCTACAATGAAAACTATAACACTGAAGACTCTAGAAAACAATGTTCATAGATTGACAGAATTAAGTACATAAAAAAAAATGATCATATCACCAAAGGGAATATAATTCTTCACAGAACTAGTTCGAACATGAAACAAAAGCACCTCAAATAGCCAAAGCAATCTTGAACAAAATAAGTAAGGCCAAAAATATCACAATACTTGTTTTCTTATTATACTAAGAAGTGATAAAAATAATATGCTAGCCTTGAAGCAGACACATGGACCAATGGACTAGAGTGTCAGTTACATATCTGGATTACAAATGGTGAACTTGCCCAAGTGCACAGATCAGATGATCGAGAGGAAGGTAAAGGTTTAACGTCTTGATAATTATAGGCATTATATTTCCTTTATTAAATATATAATGGTACACAAATGGATTTGTGATGTCATCTAAAAAGGTAGTCATTGTTGGCTGAAAAATTGTGAAATGATTGATTAGAAAGAATCTCCCCATTGGAATAAAATCATTTGTTTTCTTTGGGTTTGTGTTGCCATTAAATGGAGTTAGAGTTCTTGATATGCCTTGAGGTCTTATTTTTTATCCCAAATATTATGGTGCTTATTTTTATATAATTAAAACTATATTATTATGAAACTCAATCTTTGAATAGTACCTACTGTTTGTGTACAAGATGGTGGATTATTTTTTTAATGTAAATTTAACATAAAATGAGTTTTCCCTCAAATCTCATTTTAAAGAAAAAAATGAAGTAGAATGCTAGAGAGTCCTAATGACCTAGTAAACTCTATGAAAATGTTCATTGCAAAGAATCATTTCACTTCCGGATTACTTCATTAGTGAAATTTAATTTTCCCCTAATTTGAATCTTACTCGTTTCATTGTCTATACATTGATTCCATCTTACAACTGTGGTGTGACTGTGGCCCACAGGACAAGTCCAGCCTGCTCCCTATCGTTATAGATAAAGTATCACTGGAATGCAGCAGGGTCAGTTTGCTTACAGTTAGTCTATTGCTGCTTCCATGCAGAGCTGTGTGGGATTATGACAGAGATCATAAGGTCCACAAACCTAAAATATCTGTTCCTTAAAAAGCATGAGCCCGACCTCAGAGAATTGGTAGAAGAAAATGAAGAAGGCAAGGTATACAAGTGTATCTGTTTCATCACTAGTTCCTTTAAAACATTCTTACAAAGATTAGTTTTTTGTGAGTGTTTTTAAGTTCATCAAAAAAAATTGAGCGGAAAAGTGTAGGAATTTCTTATATAGGTACCATTTATTGAATGGTTTATTTAACTAAAAACTAAGTGTTTTTTTTTAAGGAAAAGATTAATTTATACATTCTTACAACAATTATAGCTGGTCTGTAGTTTTAAGTGAAGGAGAGAATGTGGATAATGTTGCATCTGACAAAATACTGAGAGTTCAAGATTTAAAATTAGTTTCCAAATGTAGTTTAAAGTATAAAATCCAGGATATTTATTTACACCTGAAACTTCTGCCTGCTTACTTATTTTGATCCTTGTATGTTGGATTGATTTAGGGTTACTTTTTTTTCTACATTAATTTTCCTAATTTGATATTGAATTATTTTTCTTCAGTAATTTTAGAAATAGAGTTTTGAAGTGAAATATTCCTTTGGAGTAAGAAAATACAAGGGAAGAAAAAAATCATGAAAAACATTTAGAGCGTTTCTCAGAGAAAACTGAGACATATAGTGTCAGAAAACACTATATGTTTTTGTTTTGGTGTAGGGACTAACTGTCCAGAATTCACAGTCTATAAAACAAGCTGCAGTTAATTTAAGAGGATAAAATTGTAGAGATGTTCTATAATTGGTGAATGGAAAATGTGGCTGAATAATCAAATCAAATTTGGGAGGTTAGAAAAAGATAATGTGGAAATTAAATATGTCACATGTTAAATAGTTGGTGGACCGAAGAAGAAATCAAGTACAAGTCTCAGTTGATGCTCCAGTCTTTCTCTTATGTAAATACCAGGGGGAAAGTAAAAACAAAACAACATAAGTCCAAAAGAAATAGAAAGGAAGAAGTAAAGTTCTGAGTGCAAGAAGATAAAACCCAGGGGTATTAAAGATGAGAAATGGAAATTGAAATTTGTCTTTTGAAAAGTCAATGTAATCGACAAGCCTGTAGTTGGACTGACAAAAACAAAATAAAACAAAAAACTTAATTGCTAAAATAGGAATGAAAATTAAAAGTAAAGAAATGCTATGAATAACTACAGAAAGACACAAAAATCAAATCTCAAGATGTAGAAAATTTTGGTTATGCTTACAGCAAATAAATTGAGTTAGGAACGTAACTACTCACAAAGAAAATATTATGCCTGAATGGTAAATTTGACCAAATACCTTAAAAACTACTTCCTCCCAAACAAATAAGAGTGAGTACTTCCTAACTCCTTTTATGTGGCCAGAATAATTACCCTGATTTTAAAAAAAAAAAAACTAGAGGAAAATGCAAGATGAAAAACTGCAGGTGTGCTGTCAAGCTGCTGATGTATGCTCTCTCTAGTTTCTTTTTGGAGGCGGGCAGAGTGATGAGTTTTCCTTTTAGGAGTTCTTTCATTGTGTCCCATATATTTTGGTATGTTGTGCCTTCATTTTCATTATATTTTAAAATGCCTTTCATTTCTTTATCTCTTCTTTGACCAAGTTATCGTTGAGTAGAGGGTTGTTGACCTTCCATGTGTATGTGGGCGTTCTGTCAGTTTTTTTGCTTGCTTGTTTGTTTGGTTTTGTTGTTGTTATTATTGAAGATCAGCCATAGTCTGTCATGATCTGATAGGATGCATGGGATTATTTCAATCTTCTTGTATCTGTTGAGGCCTATTTTGTGACCAATTATATGGTCAATTTTGGGAAAGGTTACCATGAGATGCTGAGAGGAAGGTATACTCTTTTGTTTTAGGATGAAAGGTTTTATAGATATCTATTAAATCCATTTGGTTCATAACTTCTGTTAGTTTCTCTGTTTCTGTTTCCATGATCTGTCCATTGCTCAAAGTGGAGTGTTGAAGTCTCCCACTATTATTGTGTGAGGTGCTATGTGTGCTTTGAGCTTTAGTAAAGTTTCTTTTAGGAATGTGGGTGCCCTTGCATTTGGAGCATAGATGTTCAGAATCGAAAGTTCATCTTGGTAGATTTTTCCTTTGATGAATATGAAGTGTCCTTCCTTTTCTTTTTTGTTAACTTTTGGTTGAAATTTGATTTTACTCGATATTAAAATGGACAATCCAGCTTGTTTCTTGGGACCATTTGCTTGGAATTTTTTTTTTCAGCTTTTTACTCTGAGGTAGTTTGTCTTTGTTACTGAGGTGCGTTTTCTGTGTGCAGCAAAATGCTGGGTCCTGTTTATATCTTTTAGTCTATGCCTTTTGGGAGAGGGGGTTGAATCTATTGATGTTAAGAGATATTAAGGAAGAGTGATTGTTGCTTTCTGTTATTTTTTTTGTTGTTAGAGGTGGAATTATGTTTGTGTGACTATCTTCTTTTGGGTTTGTTGCAAGATTACTTTCTTGATATTTCTGGGGTGTAGTTTCCATCCTTGTGTTGGAGTTTTCCATCTATTATCCTTTGTAGGGCTGGATTTGTGCAAAGATATTGTGTAAATTTGGTTTTGTCATGGGATATCTTGGTTTTTCATCTATGTTAATTGAGAGTTTTGCAGGATACAGTAACCTGGGCTGGCATTTGTGTTCTCTTAGGGTCTGAATGACATCTGCCCAGGATCTTCTGACTTTCATAGTCTCTGGTGAGAAGTCTGGTGTAATTCTGATAGATATACCTTTATATGTTACTTGACCTTTTTCCCTTACTGCTTTTAATATTCTTTGTTTTGTGCATTTGGTGTTTTGATTTTTATGTGATGGAAGGAGTTTCTTTTCTGGTCCAGTTTATTTGGAGTTCTGTAGGCTTCTTGTATGTTCATGGGCATCTCTTTCTTTAGGTTAGGGAAATTTCCTTCTATAATTTTGTTGAAGATATTTACTGGTCCTTTAAGTTGGGAATCTTCACTCTCTTCTATACCTTTTATCCTTAGGTTTGGTCTTCTCATTGTGTCCTGGATTTCCTGGATGTTTTGGGTTAGAAAATGCATTTTGCATTTTCGTTGACAGTTGTTTCAATGTTTTCTATGGTATCTTCTGCCCCTGAGATTCTTTTTTTTATCTCCTTTTTTCTGTTGATGATGCTTGAATCTGTGATTCATGTTCTCTTTCCTAGGTTATTTTTTGTTATCTCCAAGGTTTTCTCCCTTTTTGATTTCTTTACTTTTTTTTTATTTCCTTTTTAGATCCTGGATGGTTTTGTTCAATCCCTTCACCTATTCAGTGTATTTTCCTGTAATTCTTTAAGGGATTTTTGTGTTTCCTCTTTAAGGGCTTCTACCTGTTTACCTGTGCTCTCTTGTATTTATTTGAGGGAGTCATTTATGTCCTTACTAAAATCCTCTATCATCATCATGAGATATGATTTTTAAATCCAAACCTTGCTTTTCCAGTGTGATTGGGTATCCATGACTTGCTGTAGAGCGATGATGCCAAGTAGCCTTGGTTTCTTTTACTTATGTTCTTGCCTTGCCATCTGGTTTTCTTCTAGTGTTACCTGCCCTTGTTGTCTCTGACTGCAGCCTGCCCTCCTGTGATTCTGGTTGTGTCAAAACTCCTCAGAGTCCAGATGTCTCTGAGATCCCATGATTCTGGGATTCTGTGATCCTGAGATCCTAGTTGTGTCCAATCTCTTGGGAGTTGAACTTCCTCTGTGATCCTGTGATCCTGGGTGTTTCAGAGCACCTCTGATCCTGGGCATGTTAAAGCACCTGGGATTCGGGTTTTCTCTGTGTGTTGTGGGAGTGGGTGGGGAGCCAGCATTCAAAGTCTGCTCAGGGCACTGGTTCAGACTGGAAGGGACCTGTGCCCCTGACTGGTGGTGGTTCCTGCATTCCTGGATCCTGGGGACCCAATTACTCCAGGTGTTGGGGCAGATGTTGTGTCACCTCTGATCCTGAGTATGTTAGAGTACTTGGGAGTTGGGCTTTCTCTGGCTGTTATAGGACTGGGTGGAGAGGCAGCGCAAAGTGTCTGCTCAGGGCACTGGTTCAGACTGGAAGGGGCCCATTCCCCTGGCTGGGTGGGGGTTCCTGTGTCCCTGGATCCTGGAGATCCCAGTTATTCCGGGTGTTGGGACCAATGTTGTGGCTTCCTCATCTCTGAACCTGAGCATATTAGAGCACCTATTTTATTTTTTTAATAAACAAATGATACTGGCACAGAATGTCTACCTACAAATGTATGTATGGTGTTGGACTTCTTCCTTCTATCAGACAAAAATTCCAAAATGTGTTAAATACAAATAATGTAAAAAAACTAAAACTATGTGTGCTGGAGAGATGGCCCAGTGGTTAAAAGTACTCACTGCTCTTCCAAAGTTTCTGAGTTCAGTTCCCAGGCCCCACATGGCAGCTCACATCTGTCTGATGCCCTCTTCTGATGTGCATGCAGACAAAGTACCCATAATACATAAATAAATAAAATCTTTATAAAAAAAACCGAAAACTACATTTCTAAAAAGAAAATGTAGACATAAATTATTATGACCTTGATTTGGGCAAAAAAAAAAAATTATGTCTTAGATACCAGATACTCAAGTAACAAACTAAAATATAAGTAGAACTTTAACTTTATAAATGAACACTTTTGTATGTGTTTTCATAGGACACTGTCAAAACATAAAACAACCACTCACTAACAGAAAATATTGTAGAATTACATATCTAGTAAGTGACTTAGAATAGAAATTGCTGGTGAGATGGATCAATGGATAAAGTGGTTGTTGAGCAAGTATAGAGATTTGAATTTGGACAACATGCAGTAGACACAGCTACATGTGTGTTTGTAATCCTAAGCAAACAGATCCAAAAATAATTTTAGTATCTGAAAAAGTAGACTTCAAGCCAAAACTAATCAGAAGAACTAGACAAAGACACTACATACTCATTCTAAAAATTTATCAAACATTCTAAACATTTATGCATCAAACACATTGTTGCCCAATTTCATAAAAGAAGGATAATATCCAAAATGATACATCAAGCCTAAACAGTGATAATGAGTGACTTTGATACCCTACTATCACAAATAGACAAGTCATTCAAACAAAAATGAAATAAACTCTGGAGTTAAATAATACAATAATCAAATGTACCTACCATCTACAGAACATTCCACCTGAAAATAAAGAATTCATTCTCTTCTCAGTAATCTATAGAACTTTCTCCAAAGTTGACCATATATTTCAAAACAAAATAAGTCTCAATAAATACAGGAAATTCCTATCTGATGCCCATGGATTAAAGCTGGATGTCAGCAACAGAAACACAAACTCATGGAAGCTGAGCTACTCACTACTGAATGAAAATTGGGTCAAGGCAGGAATAAAAAACAAACAAACCCAAAAACTTTTTAGAATTGAATGAAAATGAAAACACAGATACCAAAAAAAAAAAAAAAAATCTATGAACCGTAAAGAAGGCAGTTCTTAGAGAAGAACTCAAATCACCAAGTGCCTACAAAAAAGCATGACAGAGCTCATATTAATAACCTAAGATCTGCTAGTCATGTATCTTTAAATTTTATTGTAGTTTATAACCAAATCCAAGAGTATTTTAGTTGATTTTTAATTTTCTGTATAAACTGTGTCTCATTGTCAATTGTCATAAAATTCTTACTGACTCAATGCCCTCTGATAGGAGAAATGTGATCACTGATCTTTAGGAGAAGATTTCAAGGGAAACAACACCCTTCACAGTATCACAAATAATATAAATATCTTGGCTTAACTCTAACCAAACAAGTGAAATATCTATATGACAAGAACTTCAAGTCTCTGAGGAAAGAAATTGAAGGAGACCTCAGAAAATCTCCCATGATCTCCCATGATCATAGATTGGTAGGATTAACGTAGTAAAAATGGCCATCCTACCAAGAGCAATCTACAGATTAATGTGATCCCCATCAAAATTTCAACACAATTCTTCACAGACATGGGAAGAACAATTCCCAACTTCGTATAGACAAACAAAAATCCCAAGATAGCCAAAATAAAACTCAATAATAAAAGATCATCTAGGGGAATCACCATTCCTGACCTCAAGCTGTAATACTGAGCAGTGATGATAAAAACTGCATGGTATTGGTACAGAGACAGGTTGATCAATGGAATAGAATTGAAGACCCAGAAATAAACCTACACACGTATGGACTCTTGATTTTTGACAAAGAAGCCAAAAATACACAGTGGAAAAAGAAAGCATCTTCAATAAATGGTGCTGGTCTAACTAGCAGTTGGTATGTAAAAGAAATGAAAATAGATTCATATTTGTCACCTTGCACAAAGCTCAAGTCCAGGTGGATCAAAGACCTCAAATAAAACAAGATATATTGAATCTAATAGAAGAGAAAGTAGCATGGGCAGCAGGGGAGAGGGGAGACTTCTTAAACAGAACTCCAAGGATCTAAGATCAAGAACTGATAGATAGGACCTCATGAAACTGAAAAGCTTCTGTAAGGCAAAGGACACTGTCAATAGGAAAAATGGCAAACTCTAGATTGAGAAAAGATCTTCACTAACCCCACATCAGATAGAGGGCTAGTATCAAAAATACACAAACAACTCAAGAAGTTAGACTCCAAAGGCAAAACAAACCAAACAAGCAAAAACAAAACAAAACAAACAAAAAAACCCCAACTAACCAACCAACCAACCAACCAACCAAATGAACAAAAAACACAATTAAAAAAATGGTGTACACACATTGATAAGTGGCTATTAGCCCAAATGCTTGAATTACCCTAGATGCATAGAACAAATGAAACTCAAGACGGATGATCAAAATGTGAATGCTTCACCCTTCTTTAAAAGGGGAACAAGAATACCCTTGGCAGGGAATAGAGAGGCAAAGATTAAAACAGAGACTGAAGGAACACCCATTCAGAGCCTGCCCCACATGTGGCCCATACATATACAGCCACCCAATTAGACAAGATGGATGAAGCAAAGAAGTGCAGGCCGACAGGAGCCGGATGTAGATCGCTCCTGAGAGACACAGCCAGAATACAGCAAATACAGAGGCGAATGCCAGCAGCAAACCACTGAACTGAGAATAGGACCCCTGTTGAAGGAATCAGAGAAAGAACTGAAGAGCTTGAAGGGCTTGAGACCCCATATGAACAACAATGCAAGCTAAACCAGAGCTTCCAGGGACAAGCCACTACCTAAAGACTATACATGGACTGACCCTGGACTCTGACCTCATAGGTAGCAATGAATATCCTAGTAAGAGCACCAGTGGAAGGGAAGCCCTGGGTCCTGCTAAGACTGAACCCCGTGAACTAGACTGTTGTGGGGAGGGCGGCAAGGGGGGGAGGATGGGGAGGGGAACACCCATAAGGAAGGGGAGGGGGAAGGGGGATGTTTGCCCGGAAACTGGGAAAGGGAATAACACTCGAAATGTATATAAGAAATACTCAAGTTAATAAAAAAAAAAAAATAAGGATCATGTGTTAAACCTAAGTGTCATGATTAGGGTTTTATTGGTGGGAAGAGATGCCATGACTATGGCAATATAAAAAAGAAAAGCATTGAATTGGGGCCATTAAGCATGGTGTCATGTAGGGACACATGGTGCTGGAAAGGCAACTGAGAGTACTACATCTGGACTGACAGGCAACAGGAAGAGAGAGTGACACTGGACTTGGCTTAAGCTTCTGAAATCCCAAAGCTCAATACCTCCCAGTGACACACTTCCTCTAATGAGTCCATACCACCTAATAGAGCCATTCCCTGTGAACCTATGGGGGCCATGAGGAAGTAATATTGTAAATTACATGAAGTCTTTAATAAACCATGTGACTTATGGCCATGAAAAAAAAATGGTGTATAGAGCTAAACAGAATTCTCAACAAAGGAATCACATGGAAAAACAAAAACTGAGGATAGCCAAAACAATTCTGAACAATAAAAGAATTTCAGGAGGAATCACTATCCCTGACCTCAAGCTGTACTACAGAGCAATAGTGAAAAAAACTGCATGGTACTGGTACAGAAATAGACATGGTGATCAATGGAATCAAATCAAAAACCCAGAAATAAGCCCACACACCTATGGATACTTGATTTTTGATAAGAAAACAAAACCATACAATGGAAAAATGAAAGCATCTTCAGCAAATGGTACTGGATAAATGATGTATAAATGTAAAAGAATAAAAATAGATTCATACTTATAACCTTACACAAAACTCAAGTCCAAGTAGATAAGGACCTCAACATAAAACCAGATACACTAAATCTCACAGAAAAGAAAGTGGGAAATACTCTTGAATGCATTGGTATGGGAGACAATTTCCTAAACAACACCTATGGCTCAGGCTCTAAGATCAACAATTGATAAATGGGACTTCATGAAACTGCAAAGCTTCTGTAAGGCAAAGGATACTATCAATAGGACAAATCAGCAGCTCACAGATTGGGAAAGGATCTTCACCAACTGCATCTGACATAGAGCTAATACCATAATTTACAAAGAGCTCAAGAAGTTAGACACCAACAATCCAAATAACCCAATTGAAAAGCAGGGCACAAAATTAAACAGAGAATTCTCAACAGAGAAACCTTGAATGACTGAGAAACACAAAATGTTCAAAGTCCTTAGTCATCAGGGAAATGCAAATCCAAACGACTCTGAGGCTTCTTCTTGCAGCCATCGGGATGGCTAAGATACATAGCACATGCTGTCAAGGATGTAGAGCACGGGGAAACACTGATGGAAGTGCAATTGCTGGAAGTCAACTTGGTGTTTTCTCAGAAAACTGGGAATAGTTCTACCTTAAGACTCAGCTATACTGAAGGAATCAGAGAAAGAACTAGAAGAGCTTGAAGGAGCTCGAGACCCCTTATGAACAACAATGCCAAGCAACCAGAGCTTCCAGGGACTAAGTCACTACCTAAAGACTATACATGGACTGACCCTGGACTCTGATCTCATAGGTAGCAGTGAATATCCTAGTAAGATCACCAGTGGAAGGGGGAAGCCCTGGGTCCTGCTAAGACTGAACCCCCAGTGAACTAGACTGTCACGGGGAGGGCGGCAATGGGTGTAGGGTGGGTTGGGGAACATCCATAAGGAAGGAGAGGAGGGCAGTGGATGTTTGCCCGGAAACCGGAAAGGGAATAACACTCGAAATGTAAACAAGAAATATTCAAGTTAATAAAAAAGAAAAGAAAAAAAAAAGACTCAGCTATTCAACTTCTGGGCATATACCAAAAGATGCTCCAACATCTAATAAAGACACTTGCTCAACTCTGTTCATAGCAGCTTTATTTGTAATAGCCAGAAACTAGAAACAACCTAGATGTCCCTCAACTGAAGAATGGATAAAGAAAATGTGATACATTTACACAGTGGGATACTATTCAGGTATTAAAAACCAAGATATCATGGATTTTGCAGGCAAATGGGTGGAACTTGAGAATATCATCCTGAGTGAGGTTACCTAGTTCCAAAAGGGCATGCATTGTATGTACTAACTTCTAAGTGGATATTAGCTATAAAATATAGGTACCATGTTATACTCCACAGACGCAAAGAAGCTAAAGAAAGAAGGAAGGCCCAAGCAAGGAAGCTTGAATCTCAATTAGAGGGGGGAATAAAATAGTCATAAGAGGCAGTTGGAGGGAGGGAACTGAAAGAGAGGCAGAATGAGGAAGGGAATGTGGGATTCAGGAAAGACAGGGGTGATGACTAGATGGCCATAAAAATGAATGGAAATCTGCAACTGACAGGGGTAAGGAGGTAGGTGGTATATCCAGGACGAGATATGACCTGGGACAAGGGAGACATCTAGGTATCAATGGAGGTGGCCTCAGTTGTGACTCACTATATTGGGGATATGGAACCTGAAAGGCCATCTTCTTTATCCAGACAGGAACCTCAGTGGAGTGATAGACACACCAACCCACCCACAAAATTTTCAACTCAAACATTATCCTGTCTACAAGTAATGCAGGCATGGAGGAGGGATCAGAGGCTGAGGAAATGGCCAACCAATAACTGGCCCAACTAGAGACCCATCCCATGGGCAAGCACCAGTCACTATTAATGATACTCTTTTATGCCTGCAGACAGGAACAAGTTGTCCTCTGAGAGGCTCCATCCAGCAGCTGACTCAGACAGATACAGACACTCACAGCCATAAAGTGGAGCTTGGGGATTCTTACAGAATAGAAGGAAGGATTGTGAATCTCTAAACGGATAGGAACCCCATAAGAAGACCAACAGAGTCAACTAACCTGGAGCCTTGGGGCTCTCAGAGTCTGAACCACCAACCAAAGGACATATACTGGCTGGACCTAGGCTTCTCTGGTCACATGTAGCGTGTGTGCAACTTGTTCTTCATGTGGGTCCTGAACAACTGGAGCCAGGTCTATCCCAAAAGCTGTTGTTGCCTGTACGTGGGATATGTTCTTCTAGCTGGGCTATCTTGTTTGACTTTAGTGGTAGAGGAAGAGCCTAACCACAGAGATTTAGTGCCAAGGTGGTGGTGGGGAACCCAGGGAGCCCCCAACTGCCCAGAGGAGAAAGGGAGAAGGGATGGGGGAAGGATTGTGGCACGGCATGACTGGGAGGGGGCAGTGAGTGAGATGTAAAGTGAATAAGTAACAAAAAATTAATTAAAAAATTAATAAATTAAACTAAAAAATTAAAAAGAATTGATGCCCCAAATTTGTATTTGCAAGGAAAATTCATCAAATGAATGTCTGTGAAATATTCCTGTCATTCTTAGCATATTCTTGCATTCTAGCTTGATAAGATACTGAGTTAATTCTTTCATTTTTTTGTATCAATTAGTTTTCCAAAAAGTTATAATTGCTTTTGGGTCATAATTGTGTTCAGAAGCCAAGATCTAGATCTCATATGTTCTATTGTTTTAATAAGGTCAACAGAAGTTCATTTTATACAATTTCGATCACTCATTGAGACTCATTGAGACATTCAGTGAATTTTTGTGTTTAAAAGAACAAATATCTTTAATTTCTGAAAACTCAGAAGTAATTTCACAAAAGGAAAAATCATGTATCTTAGAATTCATAGAACAACTTTTTTGTTGAGTATTCTGACTTGTGGGACACAATGAAAATAGTGCTAAGGGGAAGATTCACAGCACTTATAAAGAAATTGGAGAGACCTCACATTAGCAACTTAACAGCACATCCAAAAGGTCTAGAACAAAAAGAAGCAAACACAGCCAAGAGGAGTAGACAGCAGGAAATAATCAAACTCTGGGCTGAAATCAACAAATTAGAAACAAAGAGAATGATAAAAAGAATCAATGAAGCCAAAAGCTGGTTTTTGTCTGTGTGTGTGTGTGTGTGTGTGTGTGTGTGTTTTAAATCAACAAGCTAGACAAATCCTTAGCCAAACTAAATAAAAGGCAGAGAAATAGTATCCAAATTAACAAAATCAGAAATGAAAAGGGAGACATAACAACTGACACTAAGGAAATTAAAAAATCTTTGGGTCTTACTTCAAAAGCCTGTACTCCACAAAATTGGAAAAGCTAAACAAAGAGCATGATTTTATAGGCAGATACCATTTACCAAAGTTAAATCACTATCAGGTAAACTATTTAAATAGACCCCAAACCCCTAAGAAAATATAAGCAATCATTAAAAGTCCCCCACCACCCAAAAAAGCCCAGGAAAGCCCAGGGCCAGATGGGTTTAGTGCAGAATTCTACCAGACTTTCAAAGAAGAGCTAATACCAGTATTCCTCAAACTATTCCACATAATAGAACCAGAAGGCACATTGCCAAACTCATTCTATGAGGCCACAGTCACCCTGATACCTAAACCACACAAAGACTCAACAAAGAGAATTTCAGACCAATTTCCTCTAAGAATATTGATGTAAAAATATTCAATAAAACGCTTGCAAACCGAACACATGTAAAACATCATCTACTATGATCAAGTAAGCTTCATTCCAGGGATTCAGGGGTGGTTCAATATATGAAATCTAGCAACGCAATCCACCACATAAGGAAACTGAAAGAAATAATCACATGACAATCACAAAATCCAAAACCCCACTCGTGTTAAAAGTCTTGGAGAGAGAAATGAACCCACACACCTATGGTCACTTGATT